>NW_006282272.1:691469-730482 GCF_000327345.1 Myotis davidii
CTCCTGCCCCAGCTCTGGGCTCAGCATCACTGTAAGGGTGAGGGTGAGGCAGTGAACTGAACCGACAGGCGGCAGCCCTAGCTAGAGACCCTGTAAACTGCTCCACATCTTTCCCATACACGCTCCTGGGCAGACCTGCTCCTGGGCCCTGATGACCAAATTCTTCTTTGAAAAGGAAAAAAATTAAGAAAAATCAGTAACAGAATAGAAGTGCAAAAATATGAAAGGTATCAGTGTTTTACTTAATAGAATAACCACGTTTTTAAACCCACAAGAAAAAGATGACTTTGAAGGAGTTCTTTTCAGGCAATTCTGACCACTGTTCAAGCTGTACTGACCCTTCTCCACAGTTTAAGTAGAACCATTATGTACCTTTGTAGGCACATGGCCCATTTTCGGAATAAATGCTGTAAAGGGGACAAGTGAGGGGGAAGCATGGCCCTGCCTCCTGTGCGTGCCATTAAGCACCCGCACCAGGGACTGTGATGAGAACGTTTTAGCTAATCCCGAACCACGCTTTCTATCCTCACAAACATGGGATCAAAAAATGTATGACTTAGGCTATGTGAGACTAATGAAAAATTTCTAAATATACAAAAGTGGAGAGAATAGTATTAAGAATGCCCATGTGCCTATTTGGCAAGCACCAAAAATTATTAACAAAGGACCAAAATTGTTTAACTATGCCCCTTCCTTGCTTTCTATCCCCTCCCCAGCCCAGACCAGCCCAGGATATATTTTGAAAATAAATCCTGGATATATAATTTCATTTCTATTTCAGCAACTACTTAAAAAAAAAAAGGGTGGTGGTGGTGGGAAATAGTCCTTTTAAACATAACCACGGTACCATTATCACACCCAAAACAATTATAAGTGCTATTATCTCAATTATATGTGACATTATAATATCACATATCTAATCAACATTCCAACCTCCCTGATTAAAACCTAAGCCACTTAAAAAAAAGAATATATTCCTGATGTCTTTATCTACTATCAGTAACTTAGCAAATCATCACGTATGATGCATATAACTCCCAATTTTAGTCAGTATTAAATGCATCGTTACACCTCTAACAGGCATTAAATTCTGGCAAATCGTGAGAACTTCTGGTGGCAACAGGCTAAATCAATTACAACTTTTTTATTCCCACTGGTGTCTTTAATGCAGGACAAATACAAGTCCATAAGAAACTCATATGGAGACTTTATTAGGTTTAAAAGAACTGAAAGTCAAACAGGATTTAAAGGGGCACTGAAGAACTAGCCTCTCCAAGTATAGTGAGTGAAAAGCATTTGCACTTTTAATACAAATAAACTTTAACAGAAAAAGCCCCTAAAATAATGTATCACTGGAAAGGAACCTGAGAGAGTTTACCTTTGAACTTTATACTTAAGTGTTGCTGAGAAGTTGAACTTTAAAAATGGCCATCTATTATTATTAGAAGACTAGAGGCCCAGTGCACACAATTCATGCACGGTGGGTGGGACTGCTGGCTCCTAACTGCTCGCCTGCCTGCCGGCCTGGTTGCCCCCTGTCCGGAAGATGTCCAGTCACCCGGTCTAATTAGCATAATACTCTTTTATTAGTATAGATTTTTAAAAAGCCCGTATTACCGATGTCAAAGGATTCACGCCTTCTACACCTGGCTGAAACGCTTCTGCCACAGCGCGAACGTGGCCGTAGCCAATGGCAGTCAGCAACAGCTTGGCTATTTTCAGAGCATTGAGGTAGGCACCCCTGCGAGTTTCCATGTCAGCATTGGGCAGGAAGTTGTTTCTGGTCAGCATACTCAGGACTAAGGGCAGGCCACCGCTTTTCAAGAAGTGAAACTGGAAATCAGAGGAGTCTTCAGCCAGAGGCGCACCAGCAGGCATGAGCAAGGCATAGACCACCTGGGAAAGAAAGGGGAAAGGCCTGTGTTCAGGGTCTTAGAAAGGTAACGCCGATTTCCCCTATCGCCACGGCTAAGGAACTTTTTTGAGTTAGCATAGAAAGGTCAAATGTGAAGAACGCGGGGAAAATTCAAAAGGAAAAAGCGAACCTCTGTCAGGTATAGCACTTGGGAAGCGGAAGGACCAAAGAAAAGCGAGTCAAGAGATGGGCTAAGGCTGCTGTCTCCAAGCTTCGCGTGGTCTAAGCAAATCGCTCTCAGTTTTTCTATTGTTGTGCTATCTGCGAAAAGGAGAGAGACACAGGCTAAGACAAAACATCCGTCATGCACGCATAAGCAGTTCACTTTTGATATTTTGAAGACTTTAGTATGAAGTAACAATCAGTTCAGTTATAGGCTCCAACTTCACAAGACATAACCAGATCTGGATTAAAGAATGGCTAAGTAAGTAAATAAACAAACCAGGGCTCTTTCATCAGCCAACCAAACCCCAGTAAGGAAGCAGGCTCCTCCTACTCAGACTTCAAATCAACATGGCCTCCAGCCCCCCCTCCAGCCACTGGAGACTGAAAAAAAAAAAACACAACACTTCAAAAGGAAGTTCTTAATGAAAATAACAAAAAGGAAAAAATGGGAAGCTCTTCCCTCCAATTGAGCCCACAACCCAGGCATGTGCCCTGACTGGGAATCCAACAGTGACTTCCTGGTGCATAGGTTGATGTTCAACCACTGAGCACACCGGCCAGGACCCCTGCTTCCTTTGAGTGTTGAGTGTATGTGTGTAGCAACCAAGCGACAGAAAAGAAGCTAACATTTGTTGAATACTGATTACGTCCCAGTCACCAGACCATATATCAAATAGTTACTATTGTTAGCTCCCTTTTGCATACCAGGATTTGAACTAAAGTCTGGTTGAGTCCAAAGTCTCTGATCTAAATACTATAGTACAGTCATTACTGGCCTTTTCGAAGCTGGCTATTTCAAATCTAGGCCTATACTTTGATTATATAAAATATGGAAAGAAAAATAAAGAAGCGCCCTCAAGTTTCCCTGCTTGGAGCTGCCTGGCCAGAGCTCACTGTCGCCACCTGGTGGCATTACGCTCTTAAAAATAAGACCAGGGATTCTGGTCAAGCTGGTGGCTGGAGGGTATTGGAAAATAGCATTACAATGAGGCGGGATTCAATAAATGGGCTAATGGGAGACCATACAATCCCTGTGGATGGCGATGTAAAAGAAGCTCTAGGCTTCTGGAGAACCTGTACAATGACAGGGTGTTGCCCCGGAGCAGAGCACTGGCCCTGTCCATGAATTCTATCTGAAAGAGGGTTTTTTTTGTTTTGTTGTTTGTTTGTTTGTTTTAGGGGGGGGGAAGAACCACCCATCACTCCCAGGCTTTGCGAAATCAGGCAGTTGACTGAAGATCGCCAACTCCTGCTCTGGCCTATGCCATAAGGCGTGTTCCATCTACAAACAGAAGTTGCTAATACATCCTGTTATTGGCCAGCATGTACTTTATCAGCAGTATTTTTAGTTTTGTTTTTTGTTAATCTTACCTGGTGGCATAAGTTTCATAAGCACTCTTGCACCATCTCTAAGAGATGGCATATTTAGGCTGCTACCTAAGTCTGCAACTTGCCAAAGGAAAGAGATGTATCTGGGATGCAGTGACATTATCTAGAATACAAAACACACAAAACGTTCACCTGTAAATTACACCTCCCCAGGAAGGCCCAATACATTTGTTTAACTGCCGCACTTCTGTTTATGCCATTTCTAGTCTTTAAAATAGTCTGCCTTCCCCTCTTCCCACCTTTACAAATCCTTCAAGAAATACACTGTCCAAGCTGCCTCCAATAATTGCTACATGAGTTCTTTTTTACTATTTTGTTAAAAGATTTCTCTCATATATCAGAGGGATCCCCTCTAAAGTTCACTGTTAACTATAAAGTTGTTTGATATTTAGGCACAGTAAATTACAAGCTCCTCCAGGAAAAAAACCACCCTATTCAATATAGGTCTTTATTCTCCAAGAGGCTAGCACAGTGCCTGGCATACAGTAACTCAAAGCTACTCACCACCCCGGGCAAACAGCTTTCCACTTCTGGGTTGGGCCCATCGCTGTAATGGTTACCATGGTTTCCAGGAGATCCAGTTGAGGAATCAGAAGAGCTATCAGGGCTCGAAGGCATATTGGAACTTATTTGTGTAAGCTTGGCTGTAATTAGCTGCAAATGACATAGTATTTAGTATCAAAGACAAGGAAAACACACAAGACTTAAGTCAGTAACACACCAACAAAAACCTACGTGCTATGTTTTTTCCAAGTGTTGTCTAATATAACCATATGATTCGTTTTTAGAAAGCCTTTCCTCTACCTACATTGTAATATCGATGCCTGTTTTATTTAATGTTATAATTCCAACACCTAATACAGAGCCTCACACATAACAGATGCTCAATTCACATTTACTGAATGAAATGTTGACTGCGGAAATAAAGATAGCCTCGGCTTTGATTTTCTTGAAAAGTTTGGTATTCATAGATACTTACCGATTTATCCTTTAAGTTCAATTGTCCAATCAGCTTTCTGTCATCTGCAGGATCTATCAGTTCCCCGCCCACGAAGAGCTCTATTTTTGTATGGGCTACGTTGGCTTTAATGCGATTGAGAATGCACCGCCGCACGGAACCGATCGTGTCATTTGTGTGGGACCACACGTCCAGGTCATCAACCTGTCTGCCCTGGTTCGGAAACCGGACTATAAAAGAGAGGTGTTTACCACGGAAAGCTCTGGGGGAACAAGAGAGAAAACATCGTCACATTCAGCAACTTGCAAATCTTCTTGCAAAGATAAAGCTACAAATCTAATATTGACTATTTTTTTTATTAAACCAGAGAAAGTGAGTTAAGGCTAGTTATTTTTAGGGTCTTGAACATAAAAACGTACTGACTGCTCCTTTGAACTACAAATACTATAAGTGATCTTAAAAACACAACATTCCATTGTTGCTACTCTACCTATGGTTGCAGAAAATGAAGCATCTAGTTTATAAGAAATTAACAGACATGAGTAAACATGTAACTTATTTTAATGCTATTAAGCCCAACTCACCAGGACTTTGCAAATGTGGAAGGTAACTTTATCTTGAGAGCACCAACAAAAATGCTAAGGTGCTCATTTTTTTCTGAAGAACTCTTAATATCAGAATTCACCCCCTCAAAATGATGTTGGCTCTCTGTCAAAGCACCTTTAAAAAGTCCTTTCCAATTACTCTCTCATCTTACTATGCCATTATTTTTAACGGAGTAAATGAATGGCATCAAAACACTTTAACTGTGAAATAGTCCTGCAACACTTACCAGAAAATAAGTCATTGGCAAAAATAAACAAACAAGAGAGCAAACTTGACAAGTGAGAACACGAACAAAAAACTAAAACAGAAAACAGATCCCGAAAAACAAAAAGAGGTCTAGGATTAACCAAAGGTTTTAAAAGATGCAAATAATGTTCTTCATGGTCAAGATCCCAACGCTTTCTTCTGGTACATTGATTTGAGAGAAAGAGACACACATCAATGCGAGAAGAAATATTGATCTGTTGCTTCCTGCGTGGACCACATCAGGGAACTGACCCAATCCTGAGAAGTGCCCTGACCAGGAGTTGAACAGCAACCTTTTGGTGCACGGTACGACCCTCAACAGCTGAGCCACACTGGCTAGGAAATACCAAGGCATTAAGCAACAGCACTGGTGGATCACTTTGTCACTAACCTTGACATGGGCAGAATTGTTCTTTCCTCATGGTAATCGCTGTCACACTCATTTATGTACTCCCTCAGCACGGTTAGCACTCGAACCATCCGAACAGCTTCCTGTCTTGCACAATTAATACTGTCCTTGTCACCATCCAACACACACAGCGTGTCATAGGAGGCTTTCAAACGATCAAAGCAAGACTGAATGAAGTCTTCATGGATCACCACCTATAAGTAACGGGTCAAATATGACAGTTCAAGTTGCTTTGGAATGTAAAAATTAAAGGCACACATAAAACTTTATTCCAATCAAAGATGGCAACAACTCATTTAAGGGTAGCCGTCAATTAACCATGATCATCTTTAGCCAGGGAGTCTATACTGATAATAAAATATGCTATGCATTGTCAAAGGAAGCAAGAGTCATATAAGCATAAATTAGATACTCAAAAAGAAAACTTCAGGATTAGGTGTTAGAATCAAAAGAAATTCAGTCACAATCTCTTGCCATAATCATACTCAAAATGATCACTTCAAGATAATTATTAGGACAAGATTCATTTAGACAGCATTTTATACGAGAAATAGGGACCAAATATTTTAGGTATATTTGTAAGAGCTGAAACAAAAGAATTCCTAGTTAATTCTAAATTAAAGAAAAGTTCTTTAAAGGAAAAAGAGTTCTTCAACCAGAGTTTCAATTTGTGTATGTTTGAATGCACATCAGTCCTCACCTGATTGACCTGTAGCCTTGGCCCCAGGTTTGTGTATATCTCTTTAAGGAGATCTATAGCTCTGCTGGCAATATCGTCATTGCTCTGAATCACAACCTAGGATCAAAAAGATATCTTAGTTGGCCATTTCAATTCAAACCATCCCCTCAGCTATTTTTCATATAGTACTCAATAATTTCAGGATACACCGACTTCGATAATCAAGAAAACCAAGTACAATTAAGTGAGAAAACAGACCAAAATAAAGAAGATAAAGGCAAGTCTTCGAATAAAGAAATTTGTTGAAGGGAAGACTCATTTTCCTAAGGACATATGTTTTAATCAAGACCATTGTTTTTACTGACATACAATATATATTAGTTTCAGGTGTACATTAGTGATTATTTGTATAGATTACGAAATGACCGCCACGGTTAAGTCTAGTTACCATTTGACCCCAAAGTTATTACAACACTGACTGTATTCCCTGTGCTGTACATGAAAACCCCCAGGACTTCTACCTGGAAGGTTGTACTCTTGATCCCCTTTACCTATTTCACCTGCCCCAAGTAACTTCTTCAGATCTTTATCATTCACCTCATTATGCCGGTGGCACTGAAATTAGATGCAGAAGTCTGGCACTCTGAGGAGGTGACTTAGGGCTGAGCCATGTAACAGGCTTGGGGAAGGGAGCGGAGGAGCACAAGGAGACTGAGGAGAAAAAGTACACAGGCTTTCCTTCCGCGCTTCAACTAGTTTTATGTTGTGGAGTAGTGTGTACATTTTTGTTTTAAAAAAGGGTTTCTGCTGTTTAAAAAAATGCTGAAAACATGTCAACCATTACTGAAAAATTTAACAACTATTTAAAAATGTTGCAAACCCCTTACTTAATCCAAAAATCTAAATAATCAAATACCACAATGAAGAGCTTAGGCTAGCTAGTTTGCAGAAAAAGATTCGATGTAAAAATTATAAATACACACTGCTGTGACCAGGTCAGGTTTTTAAAGGCAGGAATGATAAATTAACAGCACACTGTGACAACATGCAGGAACCTGGGGGGTATCACGCTCAGTGAAGTCAGTCAGCTGGACAAAGACAGATACCACGTGAACTCACTTGCATGGGGAATCTAAAACAAAGAACAAATTAAAAACCCGAACTCATAGATACAGAGATCAGATTGGTGGCTGCCAGAGGTGCCAGATGGGTAAAATGGGTGAAGTTGGTCAAAAGGCACAAACTCCCAGCTATAAATTACCCAAGTCTCAGGATGTAATGTATGGCATGCTGACAAGTTAGTAATACTGAGTGCATATTTGAAAGTTGCTAAGAGAGTAAATCTTTTTTTTCCCTTTATGATTAAGATGAGCTATCACTACCTCCTGGGATAAGCGCCAGGGAAGACGCAGACATGTCACCTACATGCAGAACTGGGGCTCCTTCCCTATTGGAAAAGCTCTATCACATACAATGCTTCACTTACCCGCCAAAGGTAGTCTAACCCTATCAACTCCAGGTCATCCATCATGTATGCTCTCCTCTTTGCTACCAGTTTTCCTTCTCGACAATTCACAGCTTTGAAGAATCGCTCAAAACATTTCATGCCATTTTCCGTTAGGAGGGAAGGGTCGAGCTGGAGCACATTGCTTTCAAAGAAGTCCTTGTTGATATCAGGGTCCAAGTCTGGCTCATCCCCCATCAGCTTGGAGTACCACTTGAAGCAGGCCTCGCGGTCGCACAGGTACACGGCGTTCTCAGCCAGGCACTTCCAGATCTGCTTCGCCTGCGGGGCACACAGCCACAGCTGGCCGTCCTTCAGCAAGAATCTTGGAAAAACGGGAAAAAACAAGCCATCAGAGCTACATCGTGTTTACCCCAAGATGCAATCTATAGATATCTATACATATAGGCAATCTATACATAAAGTCATTGAAAACCAAACACCACTGAGCAAACTCAGCCTGCCACTACGTTTAGCTTTGGCTTAAGGAACCCAATCTGAGTAACATTAGCACATGACTCGGGACGGCCTCTACCAGCACTGCTGGGGTGCACAAGGCACCGGAGGACCCCAGCATTCTTTCGGGTGCTGGTCCAGCAGCCCTTTGCCCCCACTTCCTGAGTGTCTCTGACGCCATTACGGTCAGTTTGGGTCTCTAGCAGGTTGTCTCAAAAGATGGCAACTTGCGCTTAAGAACAGAATTCTGTATAAAAGTTTAAAATGTGTTCTCTTCAAGCACTGCAAAGAAGAAGAGTTAAAACTCAGACAACAATTCTAAATGTTTAATGAACGAACACATGGGGAGATGTCCTGTGACTTTCAGGCAATGATTTCCGCGTGGAAAAAGGCCACCTAAAAAAGACCCCAGCGACACCTCGTATGAAGCTGGCTTTCTCATCTGTGTCTTACATAGAGCCGCAGTGATTCATTGACACAAACCTCAGGAAGTTCAGCCGTTCTTGGACTTCCTGAACGTGGCTGTATCTACTTCCCAGCCTTACAGTTTGTGGGTCGTAGTCCTCATGGTCTGCAAATTAAAAGAAAATCATGTATGGCGTATTCAGACACCCACATCACTGGGACTTTAATCAAAGAAAATGACGTCACTTACAAAGTCATCAACTTGACATAAAAAGGCATCGTGAAGTTTACTAATTATTGGTGATTTCGAGTCAGCTCCTATTTCCCCCACAAAAATAAATTTTCCTTATACATAACCAAAAGGAAGGATCCATTAAATGTGCTATAAAAGAAATTACTGACCAGGTTTCTCCACTGTAATCTGTGGGGAGCTACTTTGCGACTATGTAATTTGTCTTGTTTCTCTGCCCACTAGTTTTAGCATCACCCCCCGCCCCGCCCCCTTTTATTCAGGTGGCAGCACTTTACCAAGACCTGGGACCCAAATGATCAAGCAAAGTCAAGAAGAAAGATCCCTCTATGCTAAACGGGAATGGAGAGGCCCTATACTTCGTTATAAAAAAGCTTCCCGGCTGTGAAAACAAAGATGGTGGTGCCTTTCCTTGTAAACATTCAGCTCCAAACAAACCCTGTGATTAGTGAGTGGGCAAATGAAGACTGAGCCACACGGCCCATTTTTGAATCATGCTGCCCAGCCATTAGAGATCCCACTGAAAACAGGAAAAAGTAGATGAGACTAAATTAACTCATGTCTCTGGCCAAGGCTAACATAAATTGGTTGTCATTACAAACTGCCAAACTGTCTAGAATCCATTTCAGAACTCATGAGAAAAGGTCACTTTAAGAAGCATCTGTAATTGATACACAATTCAAATACCATGAAACCTAGCCACTTAATATGTGTAACCCAATGGTTTTTAGTATAGTCAAAGCTACATGATTTGAGCATCACCGCCTACCCTCACATTCTATAAGATCTCCCATCACCTCAAAAAGAGACACATTCCACATAAATGGAATCTGACAATATGTGGTCTGTGACTGGCTTTCTTCTGCTTAGGCTAACGTTTTTCAGGATTCATCCATGCTGTAACATTCTTTTACTACTGCTAAATAGCCTTCCACTGTATGCATCTACAACATACTGTTCATCCATCAAATGATGGACACTTAGGTTATTTCCACTTTTCTGGCTAACACTCACGTTCAAGGTTTTGCATGGAACTATGTTTTCATTTCACCTGGGTATATAAATTACCTGGGAGTAAACTGTATGATCAATTCTGTTTACCACTTGGAGGAATTGCCAACCTGTATACCAAGGTGGCTGCACCACTTTACAATCCCGCAAACAACGTACAAAAGCTCCAACTTCTCCTCATTCTTGCCAACGCCTGCTGTTGTTTCATTTGTCATCCTCGTAAGTGTACAGTTTCTCACTGTGGTTGTAATTTGCATTTCCCCAATAACTAACGAAATCCAGCATCTTTTTATGCACCAAATGGCCGTGTGCTTATCTTTGGAGAAATGTCTACACAGATCCTCTGCTGTTTCTTAATTGGGTTGTTTAACTGTTGAACTGTAAGAGTTCTTATATATTCTGGATACAAGTCCCTTACCAGATACATAATCTGTAGATGTTTTCTCCCATTCTTGGGTTATCATTTTACTTTGATTGTATCATTTGCAGAAGTTTTAAATTTCGATGTAGTTCAATATATCACGTTTTCTCCCCTAAAAATGTTGCTTTGCCTAACCCAAGGCCACAAAGATTTATTCCTATGTTTTTTCCTAAGAGTTTTAAAGTTTTAAGGTCTATAGCAATCCTACCAATGAGTTAAAATTTGAGTGAAAACAGGTGGTTTTGCCGAAACCGGTTTGGCTCAGTGGATAGAGCGTCAGCCTGTGGACTGAGAGGTCCCAGGTTCGATTCCGGTCAAGGGCATGTACCTGGGTTGCGGGCACATCCCCGGTGGTAGATGTGCAAGAGGCAGCTGATCGATGTTTCTCTCTCATCGATGTTTCTAACTCTCTCTATCTCTCTCCCTTCCTCTCTGTGAAAAATCAATAAAATATATTTAAAAAAAAAACAAAAAACAGGTGGTTTTATCTTGTGTTGTATTCACATAAAAAGACTTTAAATGTTAAGGATTTTAGTAAGTTTATTACTTTAGCTAAATAATGTTAAAAGAGGAGGTAGAATCAGCTGACTATACCACTGAGAAATGTTTTCTTCCAAAGATGAAGATGCTAGTGGTGAAATATGGGCAGGATAGCAATATTGGTGAGATAGTTATCAGAAATTGAGAATATCAGCGAACTGTGGAAGCTGATGTTAACCCTCAATTACACTTATGTTTATCTGAGTTTTATATAGGAATGTATATAGATGTTAAGAAAAGCTCTCATGTTTCATAGGTATATTGGGATTTTACACAATGCAGAGTCTACCCAATATACTCTTCAAATAATGAGCATTAGAAACACCCTCATTTTAACCAGGTAACTGCCACGATATTTTGAATTTAATTAAAAAAGGCCCGCCGCTTGCGTCTATAGACTAAGTGTACAAATGGTTAAAAATATATTATCGGCCCTAACCGGTTTGGCTCAGTGGATAGAGTTGGCCTGTGGACTGAAGGGTCCCAGGTTTGAATCTGATCAAGGGCATGTACCTTGGTTGCAGGCACATCCCCAGTAGGGAGTGTGCAGGAGGCAGCTGATCGATGTTTCTCTCTCATCGATGTTTCTAACTCTCTATCCCACTCCCTTCCTCTCTGTAAAAATCAATAAAATATATTTTAAAAATATGTATTATTGACTTCTGCAAAGTCTACTATAAAATGTCAAGAAATGGTATGTTCAGTAATCATTATGTTCAATTCTACCTCTAACATTGGTTATACACGGTTTCCTTTCCATAGCTATGGGAACAAACTTGAGCCTATAGGACAGTTTTTGTGTGTTTTTTGGGGGGTGCGTGTGCGCTATGAATTTGGCATGAGAGAGAGGAATATGTACTAAGAATACCTCTGAACTCCAGCACACAGACTCTACAACTGTCAGAGGGCAAAAGGGCATTGAAACGGAGCTCCACCGATGGCGGCACTTACAGATTGGCTGTTACAAAAACAGGAAACTCGACAGTGACATGTTTAAACAACTTCACACTTTGAAACCCATGAAAACATGTGGATTCTTGTATGAAACCCATGAAAACATGTGGATTCTTGTAGCCTTGCATCTCCCTACTTGTGAATTTTTAATTCATAAATCGAGGCACTTAATGGAACAGACTTAGACAAAAAAGTTTTCCTGGAAAGATAATGGTGGTGGTATTAAGGACACAAAAGATGAAAATGAGTCAAGTACTACCTAAGAAAGCAATAAACAATTGTAGGACAGGTGGTCACAGCCTCCAGGCAGGGAAGGAAAAAAGTTTAACAAGGAGAGTGGGGCAGGCAAAGACTAAAGAGCCTTGAAATGCTGGCCAGAGGTTAAGAGTGTGTAAGAGTTAAGAGGAAAGTGAAAGTGGGTCATAAGCTAAGAAAGGAACACAAAATATATCTGTTGTCATTTTGAAGGTAATTAATGCTGACCCCGCCCCCCAGCTGGGAAGGGAAGTTGCTGTCATTTCCCATAATTCCTGTTAGCTTGTAGTACATACCTCTAGCATACAGTCTCATGCTTTCCATGTAAGTTGCAAGATTTTCTGCTACCAAAGTAACTAGGGCATGATTGTGCTGGAGTTGATTGATTAAGTCATGGCGATAAAATACATGGGGACTTCGCTGAGTTTGACTGAAACGAGAAGAACTTAACAATATAATTAGGCAATTAATTCTGTTGGAATCAAAAGAGCTTATATACTCTAAATTCTTAACTACTAATTGAAAAACTTCAAATGGGTTCTTTCATAACAGAAGCGTACTTTTGGTCATTTAACTTTAGTGGCAAGCAATTTAAAAGAAAACCAATGCCACCAAAAATAAAACAAACCATTATTATTTTACACACAAAATACATTAATATTCTTCACTACCACACCAATGGGCGTTTACTTTAATAACCGATTTCTACTTTCATGTTATACTAGTGCCAAAGCACTTAAGTTTGCATAACTATTTGTAGAATTATAAAATAGAAACACTCCTTGCCAGATTAGCACCACAAAAATTATGCAGTAATTACAGTAAAGAATTTAAATTTTCTCCACTGTTTACTCCTAGTTTTTGTAATTTCATAGTATTTTTCTAGCCTTAAAAAAAAAAACACACACACACAGCAGAAGACAAATTTCAAGTGTTAAAACCAAAACACGTGGCCTTTTCTGTATTAGGCATAATCGTAATAATCGAGAGTTGTAAAAGATCTTGGCAATCATTTAATTTTATACGTATAAGAAAATACATTTCTGCCGAAACCGGTTTGGCTCAGTGGACAGAGCGTCGGTCTGCGGACTGAAGGGTCCCAGGTTCGATTCCGGTCAGGGGCATGTGCCTGGGTTTTGGGCACATCCCCGGTGGGGGATGTGCAGGAGGCAGCTGGTCGATGTTTCTCTCTCATCGATGTTTCTAACTCTCTCTCTCCCTTCCTCTCTGTAAAAAATCAATAAAAATACATTTAAAAAAGAAAAGAAAATACATTTCTTTCGTTTAGAGAATCTTGACAAAATGATATGACTGTTTGGCTACAAGGGTCATAACCTAGGAATCCTGATTCCACTGTGAATACGTTCTGCATTACACCCAGCTCTCTTTTCCCCACCCTTTTCTTTTTCATGTTATCAATTCCAACTCTGTAACCAAACAATACAAGGACAAATTATTCCAGGAATCACAATTTAGCAAGTGAGATAATATATTTATAAGGGGCAGACACTGGGCAGAAAGGGACACGGGCAGGAAGGAAAAACGGAAATGAGAGATGAAACTGACGCAGCACAAGCCATGAAACTGCCCGGCTCACTTGCTGGAAGGAAGAGGGAATTCTGAACCCAGAACCTGAAGGCAGTATTATTGTCTTGCTTGTGATATGTATCACTTAACTGTAGCTTACTTCCTCATCAGTAAAACCAAGGAGGTGGTTATGATAATCTTTTCTTCCAAATAAACTCTTCTCTCAGCCGATTGGCCCAGTCTAATTTTCTTGTTTGCTTTTACCAGCTGATAATGCTGCTGTTTCTTTTCAAAAGCCATCAATGAAAATGCTGAAATGTTCTGTTAAAAGCCTTACCTCAAATTCTGAGGTGCCTCCCCAAACAAACTACAAATTTCTCTAATTTGTTTCAGAGCGGGGATGACCCATTTGTCATTTGTACGAAGTTCTTCTATAAAGCGATCTATCCACTGGATCTTCTGTGTGTCACGGTCCTTAAACGATTTCAATGTTTTATACAGGTCAATATAGCTTTCACAATTATAAAACAGAGCTTCTCTTGTACGATAAGCAACACAAACATTATGCCGTAACTGCAGTAAAGAGGTCAATGATAATTTGAAAAGTTGCTTTAAGTACATGTTTATTTCACATTTACTATCAAAACTCTAAAAAGTAAGACATTAGAAAAGTTCGCTATGACAGAGACTCAGATACAGCTATAGCTAGCTACACAAAGGTCTAGAGATGAAGCATTAGGCACACTGACAGAAACTGGGATTTGAAACATTTGCCAGGAAGTGGGCATTGAGCTATATCAATGGTTTTAGAGATTCTACCAAATAATAAAATTCAGCAATAACAGAGAACCCTGATGGTTACACTTCACAGCTTTGCTTTTAGTACACCGAGGAACATTGAGGATATTTTTGCCAATGATGGTATGGCAACTAAGTTTCACCACAAATAAAAACAAGGATATGTCCACATACACACAAGGAGAGAAAGGGCCAGAAACGTGTATAAGCACAGTTAGAGCCAACGTTATTTCATGTACCATGTTTACTTCTCATACCTCATGTACTTTACTCCTTCCCCAGTCAATAATAATCAGAAATGCAGGTCTGCGCACTTAATTTTAAGTTCGAATTGTTTTGTGTGTCTCCAGTTACTGGTTGCTATATTAAATAAATACTTAACGAACGGTCACAAACAAGCAGAGTCAAAAAACAGTAGCATCTGTCACACACACCTACTTGAGCTTATTTCAGCTCTTACTGAAATTTCAGTTCATCGGTGTAGCAAATAGCTCTAATTAAGTGAGAAACTGGTTGTTCAGCAATGTCCATGCATGAATTAAAAGGATACATATACCACAAGTTAGAATGCAGGGAAGCTGTTGTGTCATTTGTTTGCAGGAAAAGGCACTGAATGCTTTGCTGTTTAGGAAATTTTATTAATTTTTTCTAACTTCTCTATAAGCAAAGAAAACGTAACTTTCCTCACCATCTGAAGTCTCTACCCAGCTTTAATATCTTCTATCTCATGATGTGGTTGAAAGTGGCATTTCAGCACCATACATGTAACAAACCACCACCACTATACTGCCTGTGTGGGCTGTACTGCCTTTCTCCCAAGGAGACTAAAACGCTTTTCAGATGACACCCCAAACACCTAAGAAGAGGACGTAAACTTATACAAACAAAGTAAATCAATCCTTGAAAATTACTTCAAAAATATTGGAATAACCTGAGACTATTCTGTAGCTAAGCCACCCTAATTGTGAAGAAGAGCCCGAGAGAGAGAGAGAGAGAGAGAGAGAGAGAGAGAGAGAGAGAGAGAGAGAGAGAAAGAGAGAGAGAGAGAGAGAGACGCGCGCCAAGCAGCACCCGCTCACCTGGGAGCAGCTGTAATCGAGTATTTTGATGTGGGCGCTGAGGGCCAGGTCCATGATGTCCACGGGCACGTCGTCGCTGTGGGCCAGGTTCCACAGGAGGTTCAGCACCTTGTGCGCCATTACACCGTCCTTGTCATCCTCCGCAAGACGACGAATCAGCTCCAGCAGCTTCTCCCGCTGCTTTTTACTTGCATTTGTCCAACTCGCCTAGAAAAGACATTTAAATGACATGAAACAACGTATTTCTTTCTCACTGCTTCCAGTCCCCAGATTAGCTATATATTCATCACAGAAACATGGCTGAGCACAGAATTCTTCATAGTGATTATCTAGAACAGCAGTTCTCAACCTGTGGGTCATGAACCCTTTGGCGGTCGAATGACCCTTTCACAGGGGTCACCTAAGACCATCCTGCATATCAGATATTTACATGACGATTCATCACAGTAGCAACATGACAGTGATGAAGTAGCAACGAAAGTAATTTTATGGTTGGGTCACAACATGAGGAACTGTATTTAAAGGGCCAGAAGGTAGAAAACCACTGATCTAGAACAACTCACAGATCTAAGAAGTGAAATTTATTAAAAATAAAATGGTGCTCCTTTAATTTATGTTAATTCTTACCTTAAAGCAATCAAAGAGATGATCGAGTTGTTCAGGAGAAAAATCCCAGGCCAACTTTGCCAGTAAATCATGTACATTCTTCACAATGGCCTCGTGCTTCCCCGCCTAGTGAAAACCCAAAGAAAACCAGAGACTTTGAACAGCACGGAAGGAGTGTGTAGGGCCTGCTGACAACCATCCTGTATAATACAAGCCTAATATGCCAAGTGTCTACACGTTCATTCCACCAGTCGCTATTATACGCACTGACCACCAGGAGGCAGATGCTCTGACTGGTAGGTTAGCTTGCTGCTGGGGTCCAGCTGATTGGCACTGGGAGATGGGCCTGACACGCCCTGGAGCCCTCCTGTGCTCCCCTCCCGCCCCCGCCCTCTAGTTAATTAATAAAGTATTCCCAGCTCCATCTGTGTAAACACGAACATAAAAAATGTGTGACATTTTAAATGCTTTAAAACTGCCATCTAAAACCTGACAATTTAATTTTTTTGATATGCATGGGAATTCACGTGAACCTTCGTTATTGAATTTAATGTGCCAATTTTAACACTGCACGTAGGAGAAAAACAATCAGTTTCCAGCCCTGAAATAAAGGTGTTTTCTCTTCTTTCTGAGAAACTAGAAGTCCTTTAATTATAGATTTTTATAAACAATCTAGTGATCTCACTCCTCACAGTGACCTTTTTCTTTGTATTGTTTTTGAAGAAACCAATTAGAGATGTCCTTCACTCTTTTAATAGACATTCCTTATTTCACAGTTTGCCTCTTATTTAAAACCACCCACAATGACCAAATACATCCTGTAGATAATGTTATATATCTTTATTAAAATGTATTATTGGCTATTTCAAAAAGATTCCTGACAGGATCGCTGTAAACAACAAGCATTTAAATATATTAATATTACCAACTACTCTATTTCCTTAGTATTAACGTCTTTCTTTCTTTTAAAATTCAAATAGCCACTATTCTACATTCCATACCTGTGCTGCCCAGATATTATCAAGGTCTTGTAAGGTCAGAGCCTTTTCTTTGATGACGAAACGAAGAATCTTCTCCAGCTTCTCCACGTACTGTGGCTGGTGCAGGCTGTCTCGCAAGACGATGGATAAGATGTTGTTCTGCTGTATCCATTCCTAAACACAATTCGGAAATCGTCTTAAAGCAGGAACTAAACAGAGAAGCTTTTAAAGGGATCTGCCTGAATGGACAGACAACACACACAAAACCTTTCGTCTCCCACCTAAACCCCTAGCCCAGGGCCGATGACTAGGCACCTCTCCATACC
Source organism: Myotis davidii (assembly GCF_000327345.1). Classification (NCBI taxonomy): domain Eukaryota; kingdom Metazoa; phylum Chordata; class Mammalia; order Chiroptera; family Vespertilionidae; genus Myotis; species Myotis davidii. The sequence continues at coordinate 708,949 of NW_006282272.1, forward strand.
TTGTATCACATTCGAATCATTCTCCCCAGTTAAACAGAAGGGACCTTGAGAACAAGGGCAGTTCTTACACAGAGGTCTCGCCAGTACTGTCAGAGAGTATGCACTAAGGTGATTCGACCCATCTTTTTAAAGCAGCATACTTCCTTTAAAAACTACATTATAACCAAAGCAAAGATAAACAGGCAAGCCTCCATCAAACAAAAGCTTCTACACAGAAAAGGAAACCATCAACAAAACTAAAAGGCAACCTACTGGATGGGAGGAAAATAATTGCAAATCGTGTATCTATTAAGGAGCTAATATCCAAAGTATGTATAGAACTTATAAAACTCAATAGCAACAAAGCAATCCAATTTAAAAATGGGCAGAAGATCTGAATAGACATTTTCCCAAAGATGACATCGAGATGGTCCACAGGTCCATGAAAAGATGCTCAACATCAGTCACCAGACAAAATGCGACTCAAAACCACAATGAGCTAGTACCTCGCACCTGTGAAAGTGGCATCATCGAGCCCTGGCAGGTTTGGCTCGGTGGATAGAGCGTCGGCCTGTGGACTCAAGGGTCCCGGGTTCGATTTTGGTCAAGGGCATGTACCTTGGTTGCGGGCACATCCCCGGTGGGAGGCATGCAGGAGGCAGCTGGTCAATGTTTCTAACTCTCTATCCCTCTCCCTTCCTCTCTGTAAAAAAATCAATGAAATATATATTTTTTTAAAAAAGTGGCACCATCGAAAAGGCAAGGAAGTGTTGGTGAAGAGATGAAAAAAAGGAACCCTTGTACACTGTGGTTGGGAATGTAAATTTGTGCAACCAGCTTGGAAAAAGGACAGAGGTTTGTTAAAAACAGAACTGGCGTATGATCCAGGAATCCCACTAGAGGGCACATTTCCCAAAGAAATGAGCTTCTCTCATAGAGATATCTGCACTCTCATTGCAACATTCTGTACAATAGCCAAGATAAGGGAGCAACCCAAGTGCCCACTGATAGAGGAGTGGGTAAAGAAACTGGTGCACACACTGGAATATTATTCAGCCATACACACACACAAAAAGAATGAAACCTTGCCGTTTGTGACAACCGGGGGCCAGACAAATAAACACACCAAAGAAAGCGCATAGAGAACAGATGGGTGGTTGCAAGAGGCAGGGGATAAGAGAAATGGGTGAACTGTTTTGACCCCCCCCCCACCCCCTTTAAGTTTAAATAAACTGAATAAAATTTTTTAAAAATTACAAGCAGTATTAATTAGCAATAGTTAAGAAAATGCCATATATACAAACATGTATGGTAAATAAGGTTTCCTAAACTTTCAATGTCAAAATGATATAAATGTTAAGTGCTTATGTTCTTAAAATGATCAAACAGTAAATCATGTAGATCTTATTCTAGCAACCGTATTTCCTATTTGAAAATCTTTAAGTGCCAAATACTGACCAATCTATTTCCGAGATGGTATTTATATGCTCCTTTTCAACCAACCCCACCCAACAAGCTAATAATTATTTCAGCAGTAAGTTGACCACAGGTGTGCTAAGATGCTCATATCATCCTATATAATAAAGAGCTAACACGCTAATTAGCCTGGACAGCAGAAGGACTGTCCAGACGAAGCCTGGGCTGCAAGGGCCGAGCCCCTTGCACAAATTTCATGCACTGAGCCTCTAGCTACCAAATAATAAACTATGCTATTGCAAAAAATTATCAGGATTAGCAGAGTCATAAATCAATCCAAACACCTCTCAATTTCACGGTTTTCTCTGAAATGCAAACACTGACTTTTGAGTAGAGCTATTCTCTCTTTTGCCTTGGGTATATTCATGAGAGGAAAATCAAGGACTTACTGCCATTCGTTCAGCTGTGAGCCACTCTTCCTCCTCAGGGTTCCCATGCCGGTGAGTGTAGTACGAGACACTAGAAATCACCTTATTAACCTCATTCAGTGCATTCATCTTTCCATTGAAGGAAGAAATTTGCAATAATCTGTAAAAGAAACTCAGTAAGTATGATTCTAAGTGTCCAATAAATAATTGTTTCAAGAGGTAAAATATCTTACCTAAGTATCATTTTTAACCTAAATATTTCTAAATTTTTTACAGTTTCTTCTTGTCCTGGAACCCTTGATGCTAAATTCTTCAAAGATTTAATAATCATTGAGAGGGCATCATTTTTGGCTTCATTCTTTGCTTCTTTTTTCAGCTCTTCATCAGTTAAGTTTTCTAAAAATTGTGGAACCATTTCTATGACTGGGAGAAAGTACTTTTTCACTGTGTGAAGAGTGAGAAATTCGTAGCTTTGTCCAAATGGTCTGAAATAAGAAAGGCAATAAGGATTACTCTTGTAATACATGATTTCTTACAAGGAACTAGGACTGAACTCGACTATTTATATTAACTTTAAAAATCCAAGTTATCAGTTAAAGAAGAAACCATACTTGAAAAGAGAAACTCAATTTATCGAGCAATTTCTAGAATGCACTGAAGATTTAGTTTAAAACACAACTTACTTAATAAGAGCTGCAATTATTTGAACATTTAATGCTGATCCACTAATAAAACGATCATGCAAAATCTGGAACCCATTTAAAGTGCCGAATTTGTTGAGGAGATCCACTAGCCAACCCTGCAATACAGTTAATGAAGAAAGTTAACTTCCTGCCTTTAGGGGCAAAAGTACTATCTGAAGTCATTTCTTGACTGAAACATACTAGAAGCAAGAAATTCAATAAAAGAAAATTATTATGTAAAACCATGTTTAAAAAACCCAATAGCACAAAATACTGCACATGCTCACAGTAACGCTGAGACACAGAAGCCTAAGTAGCCGGACAGAGTTCATGACTAAGGCACAGCTGTCTGCTCAGACCAATACAGCTGGTGCACAGGAATTAGAAGCCAGACTTTGATTTCATAAATCCCATCATATGAAAATACCTTTTTATCATCTGAAAACATATTTTTAAAAATCTAAGAGGATAAAAGATTCTTTAAACACACACACACACACACACACACACACACACACACACACTCGAAGGATATATTGAGTAACTAAGATGTTTGAATTCATTTTTTGTTACAGGTAACCAATCCCTGGTATGATCTGATTCTCCTAACTAGAACATGCAGGTTGATGCTTTTGCTGACTCATGGGAATGCACTCAGTGCTCATCTTAGAGGCACCACGATGTAATAGTATAGGCTGTCTTTCAACTGCTTCCCAAAGAAATAACAGCGACTCAAAATGCCAACGGGGATGTACTAGTAGCTAAAGGCATGCTTACATGTGGAAACTTAAGTGAATTAAAATGTTAGCGATCTAAGAATCAAATGTGTCTAAACATTTATGTACACATGATGACCTGATACCGTGCCTTCTTCTAAAAGGCCACATTTTAGAAGCCGTTGAGGGGAGGATAAGAGCCAGTTTCTCCACTAAGCCTTAAGCAAAATAATTTCTGCCACAATCGAGAAACCAAAAGCCATGTCTAGCAAAAATGAAAAATGCTAAGTAAAAGGAACTAATTTAAAGAGACAATAGGCTGGAGTTCGGGGTAGTTCTGATGCGGTTTTATGAGAATCTAAATTAACGAAATTCTCTGTCATATTTCTATAAATTCATTATTTCCTACCTTTTTATTTGGTCTTATAAGCTAATTCAAAACAATTCACCAGGTGCCTCTTGGCATCCAGCAACCCTAAACACACACACACACTGATGTGATGTATTTTTACCTCAGTAATCAGGATGAAACCATTAGGCTGATATAAGCTCCCCAAGTTTTCAGGTGCAATGTATATTTAAACAATTAAGAATACTCAGTAATTATTAATACTCAAGAGCTAGGCTTGAAAGAAAGAAAATATCTTCAACTAGAATCCATCTTAAATTAAGTTGTTACCTGTGAGTCTCTTACAGATTATTACTGACCTACACAGGAAAACATAAACTAAAATAAAGACAGGAATACAGGTATATTTTGGAGATTGCCACCATTTCAAAATTAATTTGATTTGCTCAAGCACAAATAAGCCGGAAGTGGCAATAATATGAGCCTTGGGAAGTATCAGAAAACCTCAGCTCTAAATTCAACACCTTGTGACCGTTTTCACTTCTAACAGAACAAACCCACCATCACATGCGTAAATTGAAATTTTCCTGGCTGTTTTTTTTCTATTTATAGGACCTACAATATTAAAAATGTCTCCCTAATGTCTAAAAATTAAAAATATATTGTTAATTATATAATATTTACATAAGAATTATACAGTTAGGGATATATTTTAAAGTATACACCGTTTATGCCGACATAAAAAATTTACATTAGAGAACTTTTATGTAATTGCATTTATGTATACTATTTCATTGATATTGATGTTTTACTTTTTGCTTTCATTTATCATTTCTGTAACTTTACTTTTATGACACATTAGACACTTATAGGATATACTTGATCTTGGAGTCGAAACCTTGGACATAATTGTAGCCTTGGTCAGAGTAGTATTTAAAAGGAAAAATACGGTTTGCTTTATACTAACCCAAATCAGCACGATTTCCCAAGAGGCTGGGCAGAACAATGGGGACTAACTACATAGTGAAAGCTTAAAAAAATCCAGTCCAAAGCTATTTTGTCAATTATACCTCAATAAAGCAGAAAAAGAAATCCCCAAACACAAAATAATGCAGACCTCTTTAAGAGCAATATTACATTATTCTTCCCTACATTGCTAGTAGGTTCAATCGCTTAAAGTTCTGTGGCACAGCAAAGCAACTGTAACAGGGAATTGTGAAAATAACAAACCACACACTTTTGGTGAGCGAGGGTCTGGAGAACGAGCGAAGAGTTCATCTTCAGGCAACTGAACACTTGAGGACATGGATTCGCACGGACGGGTACCATTGTAGATATGGAACTTGCAATGAGGATTTAAGGCCATGGAGAGAAGTTCTAGAAGTGGAAACCAGTCTTGGGACAACTTGGCCACACATAGTTCCACCAGGCGATGAGTGTTATTGATAATACACCTCTGTTATGGATATGGGGGAAAGGTGATGCACTACATCAAAACATTGCAATTCCAAACAAATACTTTCTGATCTTCATTAATTATGTTGTAATGCTCTTTCCATTCTTCTATATTGATCATTTGGACACTTCACTAATATTGGGATCAAACGGACATATCAAAAGACAAATTTGCATCTACTTTATAATTTACATAGTACCTAGTTTCAAAAGCCATTTGGAACGGCTTAGAAACCAAGAAGGCAATGCGGTATGTCCACAGACAAGATGCAAATTACCACTGTTTTTCTCGTGGAATTTATATACTAGAGGCGGCAATTCTAAAATGGAAACAATACAGCAATTATCCAAGGTGGAGATTTGCTAAGCCTCAAGGCGAAAATGTGCCAGCATTTGCCAAGTTTCCAGGTCTATAGTTACAGTGCATTTTGCTAGACTGAAGGTGTCCATAGAGGGCTTGTGTGCTTTCGCCAGTCACTTGGTGACACCTGAGAATGCTTTCAATGCTCCACTGGAGAGTTTTTGTGTGCCACAACTACGATTTGAATTCATGACTACAAATATGTTTGAATAGCGGCTTGTGGTTTAAATTTTCCGTTTTCACCTCTGTCACATGCCAAGGTTGAGGCATGTAGGTTTCTTTGCTGTCTCTGTATGGTGGGTTGATTTCTCTGCATTAACCTAGTGTCCCAGGTATTAGAGCCCCATCTTGGGTATGTTTCTCCCTTAGTGGCACATAAGAAATGAGCAGTGCACCTCACAACTAAGAGCATCATCATGTCAATGAAATGCGGTGATTTGCCTAAGGTCGCAGATTAGACCCAAGTTTCCTAAATCTAAAGCTCATACTCATTCTAAATGACCACGCTTCCTTCAATAGAAATTATAATTTATAAAAAGCATTCTCAAACTTCTGCATTTTCAAACCTTTTTAATTCAACCAAAGGATCAAATATATATATATATATATCCAAATACGTGTGTGTGTGTGTATGAATGAAAAATACAAGTATCACTTCATAAATCTGAATTTTTTAAAGTCCAAATGCAAGACTCACGTGAATTTCAAACTTCCAGCCACTCACTGCCTCGTCTGTAAGGATTTTAGTGAAGGATATTGTGAGCCCATCTCGAAAGAATCGCTGACATGCTTCACTTTTAACATCAAGGCCTAAGGAAAAGGGGAAAACAATTAATGTAAACAAAATATTTCTCTGGTTGTTTTATGATGTCTAATTATACAATAAAAGGTAGTAACTAATTATAAACTATTCACTGACAGCTAGCAAAGGCCGATTAGAGCTTTAGGATTTTAATTATATAAAAGAAATGACAAGATAGTCCCAGAAAAGAAATATAGAGGTGGGGAAGATATATGTCCAGTGCCTAGATCATGTCAAGGACAGAAGTCTCTAAAAATTTGAATTGATAAATGTGCAAATGAACATAAAATACTTGAGGCAGTGGAAAATAATTGAAATCTGATCATGCGTTTTCATTGCTTTTTACATTATTTATACCTACTGACAACTAGAACATATCCATGGCTACCCTATTTCAGGAACTGAAATATAACTGTCCGACTGGACAGTGTGGCTCAGTGGTTGATCATCAACCTATGAACCAGGAGGTCACAGTTTGATGCCCGGTTAGGGCACATGCCCAAGTGACAGGGTAGAGCCCCAGTGTGGGGCGTGCAGGAGGCAGCTGATCCATGATTCTCTCTCATTATTGATGCTTCTCTCTCTCCCTCTTCCTTCTCTCTGAAATCAATAAAAACATTTATTTCAAAAACTGTAACTGCCCTTTATTTTAATTTCCAATTCCTAAAAAAGTGAATAGGGAATGCTACAATAGTAGTCCTTTGCTAAGGAGAATTCAACTGCACCTGAAGTAGACCAAAGTCATTGGGGAAAAAGATTAATTCCAACATTAAGTATTTACTTCTAGATGATAGAATAAAAAGACCAGATGCCTTTTTCTTGGCTTATTGAAAAAAATAAAAAAACTGACCTCATCTTTCAAGTTTTTTTAGAGAAAAATCAAACTTTTCCTATGTATTAAATAAAAAACCATGTAAGCTAGGCAGTTTGCTTTAAATATGCATGTACACAGATTTTATGTATAACTTCAGAAAGTTTACAAACACCCTTAAGGCTGTCCAAAGGACATGAACCCTTGCTCTAGGCCAGTGGTTCTCAACCTTCTGGGCCTTTAAATACAGTTCCTCATGTTGTGACCCAACCATAAAATTATTTCCGTTGCTACTTCATCACTGTCATGTTGCTACTGCGATGAATCGTCATGTAAATATCTGATATGCAGGATGGTCTTAGGTGACCCCTGTGGAAGGGTCGTTCGACCGCCAAAGGGGTCGCGACCCACAGGTTGAGAACCGCTGCTCTAGGCATATATCGCAAGCCACGTCAAGAAAACATTGTTAGATGTGAAAGAGGAAAAGGCAAGTGCTCAGCGATGGAGTGAAAGGCTATGTAGCAGCGCACACTATGCAGAGCTACCAACACCGGAACTCACCTTTTTTACTAAGATCAATAGCAGCTTCCAAAAGCATTTCTAATTCCCCTTTCGGCAACACTGGGACCACCCACCGAGGCCTACGAGTTTGAAAGGTATAAAAAGATGTTGATTAGTGCACTATAAATGAGCTACTAGTTATAATACGTCATCATGAAAATACTAATATTCAAATAACATTAAAATACTGAAACAAGGTTGGCAGAGTATCTGCACTGTGAGACTTGTTTTTGAATGCTTTTAAGGAACTGTCAAACAGAAGATACAGCTATGAGAGGGAGAAATAAAATTATTTTAATAGAATATAAACCTACTGTCATAATCAAATGTCAATTAAGTGGATAAGCTATTGTTAGAGTTCGTGGGAAAGTCCTCTTTCAGGATTCAGATTAGAAGACATTATGATGAGTCACTGCTTGGTTGTTTTCAATTTCCTCACAAAGAACAAAATTCGGAGGCAATGACTGATTTCTGCTTTAATTCATCACTTTGTCAACCTTTCCTGCAGGCTAAGTGGGAGGGGAGTCTCCAAATTCACGCATCCGCTTCCACAGGCACCCAGCCCGCTGCCTCCCTCACACCAGGACGCAGCGAAGGATGCAGGCAGCATCCTGGCGGCGCTGTCTCTGGTGCCAGCGGAGGCCCGACCAGCTAGGGTCTCTATGACCTGGTTTACCTCAGAGCCATGCAAACATCATTCAAGTCATCCAGCAGCCGTGCAACCACCATGCCAGTCAGGAAAAAACTTCCTAAAATCTCAAAGGGAATCTCACACACAGTTCTACTGCAGAAGCATACCAGCTGTGGTTGCGAGCAATCTGAAAACTATTGGCACAACGCCCTTTCATTTTTAAAATCCATTAAGTACCACAGGTTCTAAGTACTTGACAATGACTTACTTGACAATGCCAGGCTATTAAGGAGGCAGTGTGGTGACTATGGTATCCTGTCCACGCTTTCTCTTTTTCTATCCACTACCCCTCACTATGCTGAGTATAACACACACTCAAAGCCAAACCAAAGCAACTCACCTATTGATCATGTCATCCAACTTGGCGAGGTCAGTATGCGGGAACGCAGGCTCCTCCTCTTCCAGCTGTGGGGGAGCATCACCCTGACCTTGCTCATCTGGGGGAGTTGCCGGGGAATTTTCATTGGAGGAATCAGGCGATGGCGTCTAAAAAATCAACAATTCCAGATTTAGCTTTCTATAACATATGTACATCTAAGAATTCAAACACCAATACTGATTAGGGGGAAATGACATACATATTAGGTTTCAGGCAATGCTTTAAAAGAATTTCATTTAATTCTCAACAGCCTAAGGAAGTAGTCTGCCATTTAACAGATGGAAAGACACACTCAGACCATCATGAATTAGCCCAAGGTTACAAAGCTCCAACTGTGGCCAGGATTTGAACCCAGATCTCATTCTGCAATTTGTGTTCTTAATCACAATGTAGACTGCTGTTCTGCTTACTCTTCCCACCACGAAAGACTTTATTACACAAACAGAAAACATCACATTTTACAGATTTAAAAGTTTTGACTTATAACTTATTTTTTAATTTGAAGGAGAAAAAAAAACTTTATTCTATACTTTCCCTAGTCTCAGATCATTCTCCAGAAACTCTGAAAACTTCATGATTGTGGTTTCTAAATAAATCACATCATTTTCACCTGATGTGGCTAATTTTATTCTTTCATTCTTCCTTTCTAGTTCATCTTTCTCTTCACCCTACTTCAGCTGTGCATCCTTTCACAACCTAATAAAGTTTTAGGACCTTCATTCTTAGGAACGCTGGCTTATTATTTTTTAAAAGCCCCTTCCCCCTGGTGTATATATTATAAATAAACTTTCAGGTACTCACAACTGTAAACCTACTTTTACACATCCCTATATACATGCTCACAGAAATTATAAAGACAAAAATAAAATACCTGTAATGGAACAACAGATAAGCACCAATAACATTGAAAATTATTTCCTTCCAATCTTTGTTCTATGAGCAAAAAACACCCCCGCCTACATATGTATATAGTTTGAATAAAATGAGGATGATACCTGCTTAATTAAGCCTGTGTCTTTCCATTTGACATTTGGGCATTTTCCTACACATCATTAAGAATCTTTTATAAAAAGTTTAATGCCATATCGTATTAAATGATTAAACAAATGAAAGGATAGTTAGTATTTTGCAACTTTTATTTGCTAAGATAAACAGAGCTGCAATGAATCTTCTTATACATCCATCTTTGTGTTGAACTTCAATCATTCCTTTAGGATAGGATCCTGGACATAGAACTACTACAACAGTAGAAATGATCTCCTAGTGCTACTGATATGCATGTGCATTGCCCAATTCCATCCCGGAAAAGCGCACCACCCAGCAGCACCCAAGCTTGCTCAGCCAGTGCCTTTGCCAGGGCTATTTCATGTGCCACCAAGCGTTCCTACACACCGGGGCCTAAAATTCCCCCGGAGGGAACACCCTTTAAAAAAATATTACATGTGAAGTGAAAAGAACCTGATGGATTTTAGCAAGTCCTTCAACGCCAATATGTAAAAGCATATCCCAAAAGAAAGCTTTAAGCTGGGAAGTGATTAATGCTATAGTTCCTTCTTCTGGGTCCAACAGTGTCAAATCTTGTGAAATATCGAAACTAAAATTCTAACATTAAAAAGTAGAGAATAAGAAAATGAAAGAGGGACTCGATAGTTAAGAATGTAACTTATTTTGTTCCTTTGTTGTTTAAATCATCACTTTCCGAATTGCAAAGATTAGAAGAGAACATAATGTAGATGCATAATATTAAATGGAATACCACATAATAATAAATTGAAACCCAAGAGCTCTAAGAATTATCAAGAACACCTTAGCCCTAGCTGGTTTTGCTCAGTGGATAGAGCGTTGGTCTGCAGACTGAAGAGTCCCGGGTTCAATTCCGTTCAAGGGCACATCCCTAGGTTGTGGGCTCAATTCCCAGTGGGGGGCGTGCGGGAGGCAGCCAATCCATGATTCTCTCTCATCACTGATGTTTCTCGATGAGAGGGAAACATTGATCAAGCTGCCTCCGCACATCTCCTACTGGGGATATGCCCGCAACCCAGGTACATGCCCTTGACCGGAATCGAACCTGGGACCTTTCAGTCCGCAAGCCGACGCTCTATCCACTGAGCCAAACCGGTTTCGGCTATCACTGATGTTTCTATCCCTCTCCCCCTCTCCCTTTCTCTCTGAAATCAGTAAAAAAAAATTAAAAAAAAAAATAACACCTTAAATAAAAATAAGGCTAGAATAGAGATTTAATTTTGTTTAAAGCCACGAAAGCCATAAACATTGCAAAAGACATTAGGAATCCATGCACAACACAGGTATGAAGCTTGGAACAAAAGGGAGCAAAAGATACTCAAACTTCACTACTAGCTCCTGGTTTAAAAATAGAAATCTTTGGCACCCAACCTTAGACTATGTTTAAAGAAACCTGAATACTGGCTAACAAATTCATGACACAGGAAAGACTTAACTCTGTCCAAGACCTGTGACCACGGACTTCAGTGCTTTTATGTCTTAAAAGTGGGGACTGGAGAGAAAGAGAAATAAAGTTGACACATTTATTTGGAAAAATATTAAAACATGACCTGCTCACTTCTTTAAAATGGCAGGGAGAGAGGAAGATGGAGGTACAGCTCTTTTCCTTCCTTCTTTTTAAAATATATTTTTATTGATTTCAGAGAGAGAGAGAAACATCAATGATGAGAGGGAATCATCAATCAGCTGCCTCCCACACGCCCCCTACTGGGGACGGAGCCCACAACCGAGGTATGTACCCTTGACCGGAATTGAACCTGGGACTCCAGTCCGCAGGCTGACGCTCTATCCACTGAGCCATACTGGCTAGAGCTTGCGCAGCTCTGTTTGATTACACTTGACTAGAGAATGCCTAATCTATTATATCAGTTACCCAGGGTCATAGGGCTGGATGACTTCTTGCTTTCCTCCAAAATTGACACATGGCTTTACTTAAAATTAACGACTCACAGAAAAAGGACTACATACTCAAGTGTCACCATCTACAACACCCGAGCTTTCTTGTTCCTGTGAGAGACAGCAAACATTGACTTTTCTAAAAATGGTTTATGGTTGTTTTACAAATTCTTCAGAACACGGTCCATTCGTTAAGTATCCCCTGGTACCAGTAGACATACCAGTGTAACTGTGACGAGCCTCCTCAAAGTCCTACCTGATTCTGCTGGAGGGGCGGCTGAGACTGGCCATCAGGAGCCTGGCCCTGGTTGTCATTCCCTCCTACCGGAGAGCCACGAGTCGTGGCTGTCATACTCGACACAGGGCAGATCTTTGCAATTTTGTCTGCTTATGTAGTTGTCTTGAGAAAAGAAATTAGAGTCCACTTATAGAAGAAGTACCAGCATCTGTCAGTCTTCGGAAGCTCCAATTCAAGAATAGACCATCCTGCACAGACCATTGCATAACCTACAAGCAGAAGAGAAAAAAGGAACATTTGTTTTAGATAGAAAATACATGCACTAAGGAACTGTTCACACTTAATATGACCAGTGACATCAGCCAGGAGAAGGTAGTTACAGAAATGAGAGGGCAAAGTGAAAAGCTCCAGTTTCATGAATACTACATCCAACTTAACAAACCGATGACAGGACATCAGCTGTCATATCAAGGAAACATAATTGTCCTCCATTTACTAATGCCTTAAATGCCTGCAAAAATGTGTACACTCAAGACAAACAAGGGTGATAAAACCTCATTTTTAAAAACTTTTCAGGAAGCACTGCACAGCTAGCATCATCAATGGCACCAAGTGGTTTTTAAACAAGCTTACCCATGGTTTTAACACAAACTTCAAAACTTTGGGGGACCTTTTCTTTCAAGGTTCAACCTCTAGACCAGTGATGGCGAACCTTTTGAGCTCGGCGTGTCAGCATTTTGAAAAACCCTAACTCTGGTGCCGTGTCACATATAGAAATTTTTTGATCTTTGCAACCATAGTAAAATGAAGACTTATATTTATGGTATTTATTTTATATATTTAAATGCCATTTAACTAAGAAAAATCAACCCAAAAAATGAGTTCTTGTGTCACCTCTGACACGGGTGTCATAGGTTCGCCATCACTGCTCTATACTATTACTCCAATGCAGCTGCATCTGTGAAGTGGCCAACTGCCAAGTGACCACGACACTCTACTGTGGGCCAGGTCCTGCCCTCAGGAACTCCCGCAGCATTACCAAACTATAGGGCCATGGACCCCCACTAGCCCGGCAATTCTAGGCCAAGGGTCTCATCCTTGGCTGCACAGGAAAATCATCTGCGGGGCTTTAAGAAGCACTGACGTCCAAGCCCCTCTCCAGATGAAATGGATTATAATAGCACACAGATATTTGTCTTGCTCTTTCTTCTCCCCCAGCCCCCCTCTAGAAATCCATAGGAGAGATATCCTCAGGTGAGGGTTAACTAACAAAAAACCGGCCCCAGTAATTGATTCTAATGTGCCACTAGATTGAGAACTGCAGCTGATTGGTTATAGGTATATATTGCTATAAGTAAAGCGGCCAACACTCCCCACTTACCCCAGAACAGCCTAACATTTACACCTCAAAATTAAATGTAATTACTCAACCCAGAGATGGGGTTCTAACAAGATTTTGTTTCACTTGTCAACAGAAAAAAATTTTAAGTGCTGATGAGGTTAAGGGCAGACAGAAAAAGCTGTCATATGTGAAGTGGAAAAACAAAAGATGACATGATTGAGCAACCTCTCGCTTTTGTTTCCCATTTTGATGCACCCTGCGTTACAAGAAGTTATGTGACATAGACGATCTGAAAAGCCTGAAGAAACTTGCCTATCTTTAGCTATTCTGGTCCGCCGGCAATTTATTTGAACATCAGCTAACCAGCGGAACTCCATCCTTCTCTACTGCAATCTGCTCCAATCTCTTCCTTTTGTTCCCCAACCTGGCCTCAAAATGGCCCTGTACACTCCCCACAGTGGGCGGTGCCCAGCACCCCCTCATCTTCTCCCGCAGGCCTTGTCCTTAGCCTACACATATGCTGGAGTCCTTCCTGAAAAAACTCAAGCTCTGCCCTCCCCTCTCTCCAAAAACCTTAAAAAGACTGTCTCCCCTTTCACTTCCGCCATCCCTCTCATCAACTGCTGTGTCTAAGCTACCAACACTGTGTTCTGCCAGTTGGTCTTAACTGAAGCTGTGGATGATTTGAAGACTCACTCCCATAAGATCCCATGCAAAGCTTCGTGGACATGAACATCTGGTGGAGGGAGAGTAAGGTCTGACCCCCGGATCATCAATGCTCTGACTGCCACCAGCCCCACCCTGTCTTTTCCCTCCATAGGCTAGCTTGGGGGGACTTAAGAATAAGAAATTTGGCCCTGACCGGTTTGGCTCAGTGGATAGAGCGTCGGCCTGTGGACTGAAGGGTCCCGGGTTCGATTCCGACCAGGGGCTGAAAGCATATGTAGGTAATATATAGGCAAAGCTTTTATTTTCTGATGATTAGCAAAACTGCATCTTCATCCCACCATTCTATTCTGGTTTGCATTTATAATTTTCACTCCTTTGTTGCGGGCACAGCCCCAGAGGGGGGTGTGCAGGAGGCAGCTGATCGATGTTTCTCTCTTATCGATGTTTATAGCTCTCTATCCCGCTCCCTTCCTCTCTGTAAAAAGTCAATAAAATATATTTTTTAAAAAAATAAGAAATTTGTCAAATCTGTAAAATCATCCGAGGAGCTTTAAAAACACTGAATCCATTAAAACTAATTTCTGGACGCAAACACAACTCTTGTTCAAAACCCTACCTCTGCCCCTCACAAGCTGCCTATCTTAAAGGCCAGTAAGAAACTCTCACAATTTTTCCAGGTCTTTCCAACTGAGATGTTATCCGCAAAAATGCCAGGAGAATTATTTTAATAAAGGCATTTTGCAAACACCAAGCACACAATAAATTTTTAAAATGTAATTTTCTTTTCCCTTTTTATAAGTACTGTGTAGGATTTTGAGTATCTGAAAAAAATTATCAAAGATATAACTAAGTTATGCAAGACTACTACTGATACATCTCTTAATAAATGCCATTTAATCCAAATGGCAAGATCAGGCTGCCCGGAGAACACGGCATCTTTTCATATTCAAACTTAGCACCTCAACATCTCCAAGATGGGAAAAACATCACCTTCTACCTGGATCAAGATTACCATTATGTTTGTTTTCTTAAGGAGGGGAGAGAGAGAGAGAGAGAGAGAGGGAGGGGGAGAGAGGGGTCTGAGAAACATTAACCATCTGCCTCCTGACCAGGACTCGAACTCACAACCTTCTGGTGTAGGGGACGATGTTCCAACTGACTGAGCCACCAGGCTGGCATTCTTTCTTTGAAATAAGCGAGACACTTAAAAGTTATTTTACACTTTGCTGAACTGGCTTTCTCCAGCAGCTTTCAATGGCAAGTCCTTAATACCAGAGAGCCCCCCCTCCACCCCCCCAGGACAAGGAAGGCTCTTCCCCTCCCCGGTTATTATTCTCTCTCTCTGATCAAATGGTCCTTATAGGCTAGAATCTCTCCCTGAACTCTGCTCCTCACTGAATGCCAGGGCCTCACTGGCACACAAGCAGGTGCTCACACTAAAATGGGGGGCTGGCGTGGGTCAAACCCCTTCCCATCGGCATCAGTGCTATCTTTTCCACTCCCATGCCCACCCCTCCAGGCCGGACTCCAATGTGAACAGCAGCCCGGCTGGTCTCCACTCCCAACACCGTCAACCTCTGAAACAGCGCCTGCTCCCTCCTCTCCACCTGTTACGTAAGCACTAGGATTCAAGGGCATTCACACTCAGCCATAACTTCTTTTCCAACACTCACTCAGTCCCCAATTCCAATACTTTTCAATACAGTTTTTCTTATTAAGGGCAATTATAACCGCTAACGTGAGTGCTTACTTCGTGTGAGGTCTATTCCAAGCGAGTTACATGCACAAGTTTATTTAACCCTCAGAATAGCCTATAATGAGCCCCATTTCAAGAGTAAAGAAACTGGGCAGATAACTAGGCGGTCACAGGGGAAGAGCCAGGGTTCTAACCCGACAGCACAAGCTCAGGGTGCCCACCGTGAACTCCCAGGCCATGCACTGATGATGCTGAAAAATTAGGAAGAAACTTCCATTCCTCTCCTCACACCCCCACCTTGAAGAGGAACTCTAGCAAAATGCTTTTAATGCAGAAGCACTTTTTCTAAAACTGGACTTTTCACTTTTTATGATTTTCCCATGGTAAGTACTCTAAGTCATTGTTAATGGCTATGTAACCACAGACGTTTCTTCTGGAACACAACAGCTGTATTCCTAAGAGATGGGGCATATACAGAAAATGCTCAAGAACTACTGTTCATCGGGGAGGGGAGCTTTCACACACCGGACTTTGAACTGCAGCAAATTACTTCCAACAGCGGAGTCCACAGCAATGTTCAAACGTAGCCTTTGCTGGAAAAAAGGTCTGATTTTCCAACTCCACCAGCACGTTTTCCCACCCCAATAACATTATCATCAGCACAGGACTCATCATTCTTACCACATTATTATGATAAACTATACACACATGTAAGTCAAGGCAATGAAAAAACAACCCACAGAATGGGAGGAACAAATTCTAAGTCATGAATCTAATAAGGGACTTGTATTTGAAACATAAAAGAATTCTTACAACTCTAATAAAAAGACAATCCAATTTAAAAATAGGCAAAGAATCCGAAGAGGCATTTCTCCAAAGATACAGAAATGGGCCAAAAGCACACGAAAAGATGCTCACAATCATTAATTAGCCTTCGGGAAATAATTGGTGGTTTCAGGTGTCTGGGGGTGTATCCCCTGTGGATAAAGGGGGGGGATACTGTATGTCAGTAATGACATGAAATGTGAGTGGGTCCAATCACAATGAAGAGACAGGCTGGAATTGAAGAAGGAAGAGCCAATCACATAATGTCAACAGGAGACAGATTTTGGAGCCAAGGATACAAATTGGTTGAAAAATAAGCATCATGCAAAACAGCAACCATAAGAAAGCCAGAGTGGCTACTCATTTAGAAAAGTAAAATTGACTGTAGACAAAAGGACTGCTCAAGATAAAGAGGAATAGTCTACGATAAAAGGGCCCATTTATCAGGAGATAGAACAATTATAACTATATAGGCGCAACATAACAGAGTCTTAAAATATATGAAAAGAAATACACAATTCAACAATAACTAAAGACTACAATGTCCCACTTTTCTAATGGATAGAACTAAGCAAAAGATGAACAAGAAACGGGACTACATCAAACTAAAATGTTTCTGCCCAGCAACGGCAGCAAAATGAAAAGGCAACTTAACTGGAGAAAATATTTACAGATCATATATCTGATAAGGGGTTAATGAACTCATACAACTTAACAGCAAAAAATAAAAGAGAAATCTTAAATTTGCAACAACATGGATGGACCATGAAGGCATTAAGTGAATAAGTCCACCAGAAAAAGAAATACTGTAAGATCTCACTTATATATGGAATCTAAAATGAAAACATAAAACCCCAAGCTCATGGTATAGAGAGAAAAGATTGGTGATTGCCTCATGGACAAAATGGGCAAAGGTGGTCAAAAGGTACAAATTTCCAGTTATAAGTCAGTCATAGGATGTAATGTACAGCCTGGTGACTATATATACATGGCTAATATGCAAAGTGTCCCCGCGGGAGTTCGACTGGGAGCTAGATCACTCACTATGACATGTGCTGACCACCAGGGGGCGGCAGGGAATGAAGGAAGGCCCTGGCTGGCTGGTGGAAGGCCCCATCAGCCCTGATCACCGGCCAGGCCTAGGGACCTTACCCAGCACCAATTTCGTGCACCGAGCCTCTAGGAGTTAATAGCATTGTTTGACATATTTCAAAGTAGCTAGGAAGCCGTGGCCCATGTGGCTCAGTTGGTTGAGCGTCGTCCCGTGCACCAAAAGGTCACTGGTTCACTTCCAGGTCAGGGCACATACCCAGGTTGCGGGTTTGATCCCTGGTTGCAGTGCATACAGGAGGCAACCCATCAATGTTTCTCTATCTCCATCTCTCTCTCTCTCTCAAATCAATAAAAACATGGGGGAAGAAAGTAGTTAGGAAAATGGATCTTGAAAGTTCTTACAAGAAAAATAATTTTTAACAATATATAATAATGGATTTTAACTGTACTCATGGTGCTGATCATTCTGCAATATATATGAATATCAAATCATTACATTGTACACCTGAAACTAATAATGCTATGTCAATTACACCTCAATTACAAACTAAAAACAAGAGATTTTAACACTTAGAACACTCTACTGAAGAGCAGAACATATACATTCCGAGTGCACAAGGACAAATCACATGTACTAATGTTTAATATAAAAATGAAAACAAAACACTAGTTTTTAAAAGAAAACACTTGAGCACAAAAACAACAACGAAGAGATACTGTGAAGGATAAAACCTTGCAAGGGAAAGGAGACGGGTGCACAAAGACTATTAAAATTTGGAAATTAAATGCTCCAAAATGTAGGAATGCTCCAACTCCCCCTGAACATTTTTGGTCACAGCATTGTGAAGCCCATGAAGTCAGCAGGGAGATCTTCCCTCCTGGGAATCAAAGTTTACTTCCCTAGTCAATAATACCCACCTATTATTGTTATAGTTCTGCCCCTGAACAGAAAGTTAATATTCACAACTTTCTACACTATAATCCTTTAAAGCACCTAGTTTTATAGTGTATATACACCTGGATTGCTTTTCAAGAGGAAGCTATACCTTTTACTTAAACATTCATTCATCAAATCCTTCTGAACGGTGAGGTCCCAGCAAGTTTCAGTCCCTAAAACAAATCAACCTAATAAGTGAGCAATGGTGACTTAAAACATTTGACACAATCACATACCAAATGCCACAGAAGATACGCTTACTCATCAGTTTCCTCCTTATAAAATGACAGAACAACGAAGTTATCCATTAATAGTTCTTACCAATCTTTATCACAATTAGTTCACTTATAGACGTCACCAATCCAATCATGAAATGCTGATCCAATACACTGAAAACAAAGACCTCATTTCATTTAGAGTCAACATTTATGCAAGACAGATGATCAATAATCACCATTTCCAATGTGCTTCCAAGGGGGTGCTCTTTTTACCCAGTTCTCCACTTAGATTAAGTCACAAATGTAAAGAATTTGAAGAGGTTTGAAACCAAAGAATTGGAAATTCCTTTTAGTCAATGAGATTATCTTCAGGATATTAAATGTTACATATAATAATTTAAAAATAACAGCCTTGAGATACAATTCACTTACCATATGAATCACCCATAATGTGTACAATTCACTTGATTGTACTTTATTCAGAGTTGTACAATTAGCACAATCCATTTTAGAACATTTTCATCAGCCCAAAAAGCAACCCCATATCCATTAGCATCAATCACGCCCCAGTCCCTCCTCCCTCACTCCAGTCCTAATTTAACCTCGTTTTTCTCTTTAGAGACTTGTCTATTCTGGACATTTCCTATAAATGGCGTCATATAATATGGAATCTTTTGTGACTGGCTTCTTTCACCTAGCATCATTATTTGTGAGGTCCATGCAAGTTGCAGCATTTCTTTTTATTGTCATAAAGTATTCTGTTGTATAGTACACATTTTTATGCATTCATTAGTTGGACATTTGCATAGATCTTTGTGAGTTAGTGTTTTCGTTTTCTTCAAATAAATACCCAGAAGTGGAATTACTGAATCATATGGTAGTTCTACTTTTCATTTGTTGAGAAACCTCCATAGTGTTTTCCATAGTGGCTGCACCAATTTACATTTCCGCCAACAAGGGATCCTTTTTCTCCAAATCCTTGTTGTCTTCCTGGTTTACATCTGAAGGCTATTTTTCAGTCTTAAGTATTGAATCTCTCAAGAGAAAAGATCTTTCCAGACATATTCTAAAGGCAAAATTTTTTAATTAACAGGATGTTTAATCTCCCTTGTTACTAAATAGATTTAAGGTTTTTTTAAAAAAATCTGATGTGGGAAGAAATTGATCATAAGAAAGACAACCATTTTTTACTGATTTTGAGAGAGGGAGGGAGAGGGAGAAAGATGGAAACATCGACTGGCTGCCTCCTGCACTGCCCCTACTGGGGATGGAGCCCACAACCCTGGCATGTGCCCTGACTGGGAATCGAACATGGGATGGCACTCAATCCACTGAGCCATACCGGCTGGATGATTAAGTTCATTTTTAAAAATACCTTCTTTCAAAAAATTCACTCAACTAGTGATTTTGTGCTACAAGGCTTAAAGCTGTCTGCTGGTCAAACTTAAAATTTTATAGGTAAGCAAGAGTTAAGTATCAGTAAGACCAATAAACATATTAAAAGATTATAAACGTCTACAGGCAAATGCACATTTAAGCCACAATTAGAAATTCTTAAATCTCCATCAAAATGGCTAAAGTTAAAAGGACTAACAATGGGAAGTGATGATGAGGAAGAGTAACCTGAGTGACACTGCTGGTGGGATTCTAAATTGGTACAACCAGTGCCTTGGGAAATCTGGTATCTATTAAAGCTAAATACTCATATACCCTATAACCCAGCAATTCCACTTCTGTGTGTATAGCAAAGACCACCATCGACAGACACGGACTAAAATAATCATGGTCACACTTTTTAAAATTGGTAAAAACACTGACAATCCGAATGTCTGTAACAATAAAATGGAGACGTAAGCCATGGCATATTTCATTCAATGACTACATAGTAATGCAAAAGAAAAAAAATAATCAAGTATATGTCAGGTAAAAGAAGCGAGACTCAAAGGTGCATACTGTTATTCCTTTTATATAAAGTTCTTAAATGGGCATAACTAACTCACTGAAAGGTGGCGGTCAGAATACTGGGGGGTGGTTTTCTTTTTGGGGGTGAGAGGAGGAGGTATGGGGGAGCCTTCCGGGGTGCTAGAGATTGTCTATGTTGATCTGAATGGTAGTTCTGCAGACATTTGTAAAAAGTTATCAAACTACACATTTAAAATTTGCAGACTTGCTGTATGCAAGTTATATCTCAATTAAAAAGTAAAAATTCATAGTAGAGATGAAAACGGTTTTCATGATAATAAGGCGGGATTTGCCAATTTCCCGGCCATTCTCCCTCAGGTGTACAGCGGAGTTCTTCCCGAGGCAGCATGTAATTATGTGACAACAGATTGAAGGCAGAAGCAGAGAGAGAATCCAGCTGTCTTCGATTAAGCCAGATATGCAAATTTGCAAACATGTAAAACAGCAACGCTCTTCTCACTAATTCCTGTTTGGGGAAAGTTCTTTTCCATAAAAGCATTATTTACATTAACATGCAATGATCTTTGTTTTGAGTGCATACATAAATGTTTTAAATGTCTGCTTTGAGTTCTAATGTAGTAAATATCATGGGCTAGAACCCCACACAAACAAAAGCTCTTCCACTTAAAAGATGAATGTTGTTTTTTAAAAAAAAAACACACCAAAAACGGAAGCCAGAGCATCTTTCCATGATTCTCCTTTCACTGACATGATTCTCCTTCTCATGATGCACCGAGACAATCCTCAAGCAGAGGCGAACGTTTACATTGATCAGACAATGACCTCCACCATCAGGCAAGGAACACACCTGCAGGTGCTACACTAGGTTCCTCCCCCAACCCTCAGTCTGGACCCACAACCCCCCTCCAGCTCCGAGTCAAGAAGAACTCAAGAATTTTGAATTATTGATTAATATCTCTAAAGGACACAGTAAACAGCTATATACATACTAATTAAACATGAGTTTTTAGGTTTTTTCCCAATTCTCAAGTCAGAGCACAGCAAAGTATTATAAACCCTCTACTTATACCTCACCTTTTATAT
>NW_006282272.1:730496-735355 GCF_000327345.1 Myotis davidii
TGTATATATGTATATATGGTTTATTACACATTTGCCATACTTAATTCCGTTTCATTCTAATTATTTCATTGAGCACTGAACAAAGTCAGCCAACACGAGCAGCAAGCACAACCTAACCCCGCAAGGTTACAGGTTCATATCCTGATCAGTCCCTATCGCAAGGACACCGCTGAGACCTCCAGACAGGCCCTTTTGTTTTCCAATTATTTTTATAAAAGAGCAAAATGCATCTAACCTGCAAATGCACACACAAGACACCACGCAGCTGCTGGCACAGAGCTGTTCTCAAGCAGGCAGTACCGCTTGCAAGACAAAGAAACATCTCTATCAGCCAATAGGCAGAAGCTGGGACCTTACTTAAGGTGACGACTACGTAACGTTTTAAAATGGGAAAAGGCAGAGAAACAGGAAGCAGAGCCCATTACCCAGTTCTCGTAAGAGGCCCTCACTCTCCACATGCATGACTGTAGCATGCACTGTGGAGAGTGAGGTGACCAAGACCTGAACCACGAAAATAACCATTATTAGAAAACAGAGATAGCTTAAAAACACACAACCCCCCCCCCCCAAAAAAAAACCCCACATTTATTCAAAGAAGCCTGGGGCCGTTAGTTTATGTGCATAATCCTGTAAAGCTCAGTAGCCAGTGAAGAGGAAAAGCAACAGATACATAAAATGGACCAGGCCGAAGAGCAATTAAATTATGTTCAAGATGTTACTGGCACAGGCAAACAACCAGGCCACTCTAAAAGGAATATTAGGAGAGTCGCAGAAATGGGAAAGCATGGGGAGTGTATGCAGAATTGGGAGGCAAATAAATGGAGGATAGGGAGACGGGACAAAAATAGCAGGAAATTCTGTTGGAAAATTATATTAAAGTCAACCTCATGACGACAGTTTTGAGCAGTATTTACAAAAGCACTATCTTAAAAAGGAGCAGGGGTCCTAGCCGGTGTGGCTCAGTGGATAGAGTGTCAGCCTGCGGACTGAAGGGTCCTGGGTTCGATTCCAGTCAAGGGCACAGGCTCGGATTGTGGGCTCGATCCCCAGTGTGGGGCGTGCAGGAGGCAGCTGATCCATGATTCTCTCTCCTCATTGATGTCTCTCTCCTGCTCCCTTCTTCTCTGAAATCAACAATATGTATTTTTTTTTAAAAAAGGAGCTGGGAAGGAGGGACATGAAAACCGCTCCCCAGGCAGGAGAACAAATGCACACACTCGGGTCCCGAGGTGGAAGTGGAGGCAGGACATGACTTAGTAAATTCATCATGTAACTGTGAGAACCTTTTATTCAACACACATCTGTAATATGGTTGTTTCAACACAATGGAATTATCAGAGGTAGGGTTTGTGTTTTTGCCCCCCCCTTACGTTCCCCAAACTTTTTCTTGGGGCGGGTGTGTGTGTGTGTTAACATTACAGATCAGTGTCTGGTTCATTTCAGCTCCTTCACTGCCAGTGTCTGATGACCAAGGTATTCAGGCATCTGCTGCACTGGACGGTAAACTTCACATTGTCCATATTTTTCTCCATCTTGACAGATGTGGCACTGTTTCACCTGGCCGTGTGCAGGGCCCTTGATTTCCTCAATTTTGTGAGGCTACAAGGTGCAGAGAGCTTGAAACCGGCTCAGCTTTTTAACAGAATATACTGACTTCATAATCAGATAAAAGTTATAAAGTATAGAACTTTAGGCAGCTTTCCAGCAAATAAACTGGTTTAAGTACTTAAAAGTAAGCTTTAGTGTGCTCTGAAAACTTTATTTATACATAACACTATCCCCGAAGACATGAAAATAATAAACTATTTTGATAATGCATCGTTCCAATTGAGCTTTCCTTTAACATGAGTATCAAACACCACGATGCTCTCTTAGACTCTAAGTGCAAAGCCCTAAATATTTATGATCCGGCCCTTTAGAGGTAGTTTGCTGAGGTGTTATCAAGGAGAGCAACCAACCCTTTCTCCACTACCTTAATCAGAGACAGAACACCATCAGGTAAAAAGAACATGGGTCTAACGCCACACAGTCATTTCCATGCTCTCTGGGGTCCCAGTGGATTGAGCGCACTTACAAGAAATTCTAAGTAACCAGCAACCTAAACTCACACCCCCCAATAACCACCACAGTCAATAGGAGGGAAACGGGAAAGAAGTCAAAGACTCCTTATTCTTCCTAATTTTTTCTCTCTTCCCACTCCACAGGCTTCGTGGCTGAGAATGGGACCCAAAACTACCAACTCAAAATCATCCCAGGAAAAAAAATTCCTTTGATGATGGTTGGTCCATATGAGTCTAAAGCGACCCATGCTTACATGATTGATCAGTTACAGGAAGGAGAACTGAAAGGGGACCATGATGTGATGACACATCCATTTCGTAGGAGCAGTTCAAGTTACTGGAGGTTAAATATTCCTCCAGATTTTGCCATTCGGGCAAACAGTCATTGTAAACAATGTAATACTACATGCTCTCCATAACACACAAAGATAAAGGACAGACTCCCTGACTTTATGATTCATTATCAACTAGGGAGAGACTTCAGTGTAAATTTTATGAGTGACTACAAAGGTAATGGGATTTAAAGAATCCACTAATGAATGTGACTCGTTACGTCTGGAAACAGCTCCATGTACCTCAGTCGAGTTCCTTTACCTCTTTGAGCCACGTTCCTTATCTGAAAACCAGAGTTTGACTAGAGCTAAGACTCCTTTCAGAGCTGCTCATCATAAAAGGATTATTAGGTCAAGTTTAACTCCAAGCAATAAAGAGAATTGGGGGGGTGAGGAGAGAAATCAGACCAAGAATATGGTGGACTAGTTATCTAACAAAATATTATTGACTGCCTTTGTGCCAGGAACTTTCTAGGTGCTAGGGATGTATCGGCGGACTTAGGATCTTGAGTCTGACCAACTGGGTGCCACCAACCTAAAAGAATTTGGAGGGCAAAATTAATCATCTAAGAAAAAGCAAACAAAAAGAAAGACACAGTATGGAGGTAACTTACAGAGCATCAATATGGGAAAGAAATGGCAGGAGGAAGGGGTGACACCAGAGCATGTCATTCCAGACTCCTAAAGCCAGCATGCAAACATTTGGAGAGAATCCACTTCTGCTGTGCATGGCATCTGGGCTCAGTGGAGAAGACTGGGGCTCAGAATGAAATTCTATTTAACTTATTTAAAGAAACTGAAAGGTAAAAGGAAAATTCCATTGGCTTATATCCCAACTAGATAGACGTTGAATACAGTAACTTAATTCAGTCTCCTAGGAGGCACAATAATTAATGACAAAATTAGTTAGGACAACTTTTGAGATCAGCTAGTCCAATGTCCCCCCCTCCCAATTTCATACAAAATAAGATTCTAGACAATAGTAATTTCTAGCCCAATTTATGTGTTGAATAGATAAAAAGGGAGCTAATGCCTTAACAGATATGTCAGTATCAGAGCTGGAACCATAACTCTAAGAAGGTGCTCAGTAAGAGGTGATTACCAAATAAATACATTTTGTGTGTGTGTATGTGCATAAAATCCTAAGTGCTATCCAGGTCTCTTCCCACGACCCACCCAGGTCTGAAGCTCTCACAGTGTCTGCGCCTGGAACTGTTAGCAGTGTGACTGACAAAACTAACTCAAGCAAGAATATTACTGTCTAATGGTAGGGCACAATCTCAGCCTCAGATCTCCCCTTTCCCCAAAATGAATTGCAAAAAGAACCAGAAACCCCTAACCGCGTATCAGAATCATCTTTTGAGGTTTTGTATTTGTAACACATTTTTATTGGGTTTTTCTTAAGAGGGGGAGGGAGGGAGAGGGGGAGTAACATCTATTGGTTGCCTCCCGCACGTGCCCAACCCAGGATGGAACCGGAAACCTGGGTAGGTGCCCTGACCTTCTGGTGCAAGGGATGCCATTCCAGCCAACTGAGCCGAGCCACACCGGCTGGGCCAATACATTTTTTTTTAAGCTCCACAGGTGATTCTGATACACAGTGAGGTGGGAAAATCGTGAAAATAAGATTGTGAGAAAAGATTAGAAACTCATTTGCTGTGGGATACGTGTATAGTGTTCACTGAAGCTCATGAGACACGCACAGCACATTTAAAGAATAAACATAAGATAGCTCATCTTAACGGTGTATCTTTTCACACCTTATTCCTTAAAAGTATATTACATTGGCCATTGTTATTGAATAGCAATAACTGAGTGATAATCCAAACTCCAATATATACATAACAGAAGATTCATTAAGTCTATTTTCCTTATGATAGACTTTATAGCATAGAAAATAAGACTATAGTAATCGTTACTTTAACAGAAAGATTGGACAAATCACGTGCCACATTGAGAATGCTCAGATATTCTATGTTAGCAGGCTTTCCTCGCTTCTCTCCATACAGAACTTAGCACAATGGCGAGACCAAAGGAATTAAAAGAAACGAAGTGTTATCACTATTTCATTCATTCCATAAAATTATCAGCCAAAACTATAAAAATGCAAAACAAAGCCCTTAGTTTAAAAAAGCTTTTGTAAAACGTAGAGAGTAAACAAGGCTAAATAAAACTTAGAATTCTCAAATTGAACACAGATGCTCACATGATACTAAATGTTCACTTGTGAGATGATTTAAATAAATTACTGGGAGACAATGCCTCCATTTTGCATCTTTTAAGAAAGGGGGTGGGGGTAAGAGATCAACCAAAGGACTTGTATGCGTGCATATAAACATAACCAATGGACACAGACAATAGGGGGGTAAGAGCCTGTGCTGGGGTTTGGGAGAGGACTGAGAAAGGTCAATGGCCGAAAAAGGAAACATATGTACTACTTTCAACAATAAAGAATTAAAAAAAAAAA
>NW_006282272.1:735373-738030 GCF_000327345.1 Myotis davidii
TGCTTTAAACAATCAAGAATTAAATAAAAAAAATTAAGTTGCCTAACGTCATTTTAATAGTAAACACACCCATCAACTAAACTATCAACCTGAACGTGTTGGGAGACACGTGGAAGGGAAAGAACATACTTGCCTCAGAGCTTTAGCATCTCCCTGGACCAACCAAGGTATTTCCCAAATTGCAGATTACTGTCATATTTAAAATTTTTAATCTAAAGTTACTCCAGTATAGAAAACAACCCAAAAGTTGTAAGTGGTGTTTTTTTTTTAAAAAACCCACAGTAATCAGCGCTGTTTCATTAATGTAACGCAGTAGTGGCAGCACCACCGGTTGCGCCTGCCGGGCCTCAGTCCCTCATCTGTATAATGGAGCGAATACTCTCTCTGGAAGGTAGGAAGTGGGAAATGGTTTACGTAGTGCTGGCA
Organism: Myotis davidii; assembly: GCF_000327345.1. Taxonomy (NCBI): domain Eukaryota; kingdom Metazoa; phylum Chordata; class Mammalia; order Chiroptera; family Vespertilionidae; genus Myotis; species Myotis davidii. The sequence goes on from NW_006282272.1 coordinate 735,800, forward strand.
CTTTTCAATGCTTAATAAATGACAATTATGCTGATAACTGAGAACAGTTGAGAAAAAACCAAATCGATCTGATTTATCCACTTGAAAGTTCAGTAAGAACATACTCACAGCAGTAACGCGGTGGTCTGCAAGCCCGGCTTGCTTCTGAGAAGTCACCCTCCAGTGCTTTCAAAAAAGAGCTTTGCCCCGACCCCATATCAGAACAATTCATCAGTCTCTGGGAGTGGGACCCGAGCATCTCTATTTTTTTTTTAACTCCCCCAAGTGATTCTAATGTGCAGCCAGGGGTGGGGTTTGATGCATGAAACCTTTCCCAATTACTAACATTAGACTCTGAATATTAAAACAAGACAACTTAGCCCTAGCCGGTTTGGCTCAGTGGATGGAGGGTCCACCCTCAGATATAAGGGTCCCGGGTTCGATTCCGGTCTTGATTGCAGGCTCATGCTGGAGGCAACCAATCATCTCACATTGATGTTTCTGTCTCTCCCCATCCCTTCCAAAAAAAAAAAATCAATGGGGAAAATATCCTTGCGTGAACATTAACAACAATAAGACAACTTAGCCATAAATACAATAGCTTTTATAGCTCCGAAAAAACCAAGTGGAAACTAAAACTATGGTTTTCAATTTTTGAGAAAAAACAAAATCAAGATTCAAAAACGTAACAGTAAAAGAGGGAATATAATGCAGGCTATTATAAAGCATTACATTCTTTTAGAATTAAAAATCAACAACTAGCTTAACAACCACAGCATTAGACACCCCTCGCCCCCACCAGGTAACTGTCCAAAAAACTAACCCTTTTACCACAACTCGTCAACCTGATTTAAACAAAGGCTGGTTTCAATATTAAAATTCTGAATCTGAAGTGTGAAAACTTTATTCGTTTTTAAATTGTCCTTCTGAAATAATAAATGCCCTGAAAGAATGCTTCCTTGTGTCCAACTACTCAAGAACTAACAAATCCAGGATAAGTAAATTCATGGAAAACATCCACCTTCAAAAACTGCAAGAGCATTATTAATACCACATCAAAGAAAAATTATCTCTGGAGATAGCCATGCAACCTCTTATCTTCTTGAGATGTTAGAAAATGTACTTCAAAATCCTGAAAGAAAAAAGATCCAAAATAAATCCCACTCGAGCATTCCAGTGATAAAACAGGAGAACTACGGAACACCAAGAGATTCCAATAATTTGATGAAAGGTAAAATGTGCCTTCCAAGTTACTTTCTGAAGAATTTAGATTTCCACATCTGAATGTTCTTGCTGTTATCTAATCCCTCCAGAAATTTTCCCTCAGAAACTACCAAGGTCAGCAAACAAAAGAACGTCAAGATAATATGTGGAGAATTACAAGTTAAAGGTTCACGCAAAAAATACATACATTTTAAAAGGAACAGGGAGCAAAAATTCGTGTAAGTTCAAATGTGTTATTTTTTTAATTAGAGAAAGCAAAATATATGAGGAGCATTTTGAGTTCCCCCTTGGTACACCAATTTGAAATACTTCTGGTTTTCACTGTTATCTAAACACGGGGACAATAAAGCTTAAAGAGTTCAAGTTCTAAGACAACGTCCCAGCTTTAAAACCGAGGCCAAATATCAATACATTTTGTATATTTAATACACGAATCTTGAAGCTCTTGGAAGGCATTTGCTGAAAGCAAAATGGCAGCCCACTGAAATCAGCCGAGCAGGCAGAGCTGAAGGAGAGTTTGCAGGCTCTATTTTTACAAAGTTCAAGTGTACAGGTTAACAAAACCCCGCTAGTCATGGTTAACCAGTCCTTACCATATCATCACCGAGCAGATAATGAGCTCCGAGAGGGTGACGTGCCTGCAGAAAAGTTGCCTAATGGAGGCACTCCGAATTTTTCCTCCGAAGTGAAGATATAGCAACGTTATGTCGACTTCAGGGACTCAAGGGTTTTCAGCAGAAGGAAGGATGCCCGTGTGAAGACAGGCCACACACCTGTGCCAACTGAACAGCGGAAAATCCACTTTCACGTTGCAACTGCGGAGCTTTTCAAAAAGAACCTGCGCAATCTTAACCAACTTGCCTGGGAAAAGCGAGGAAACCCCCGGGCGGGTCCCAGCCGCTGCATAAAGGCACACAAATCCCCCCCAAACCCGTCGGCACCTGCTCCCACAATGAATGAAAAGGGAACCGTTGCCCGACGCCGAAGCCTCGCGTCCCCACAATCGAGGTTTCCTCGTTCCCGAACTC
>NW_006282272.1:740003-751269 GCF_000327345.1 Myotis davidii
ACCGATAGGAGGAAGGTGTGGCCGTCTCTCAGGGCTGCGGGGGGGCGACGTGCCAGGGGGCGCCCTCCCACCCCCCATGAGGCAGGTGCCCCGAGGAGCTCGATCGCTCGCTCTTGCAACATCAGTACCTGAAAGCACTGAGGCTTCCTCCAGCCTCGCTGACCCACCGCCCGGTGACCACAGACGCCCTCAGAACAGCCAAGGGAAACACGGTGAAGTGCGGCGGACGACAAACAAAGCGCTAGGAACCACTGAGGAGCGCGATGAGCCTCCGGCCAAATCCTCAGCACCGTTCCCTGTTGGAACCCGGCGGGGCTTCTGAGCCCACGTTATACACGATGTCACACAGTACCGTCTGTTGATATTCCAGGCCCTGAGAGGGTAGCTCGGTTGATGGGAGCCTGGGCCCCACAGCCCAGGTTGTGGTTTGACCCCCGTCAGGGCACATACAAGAATCAACCAATGAATACATAAATACATGGAACAACAAGTCCATCTCTCTTCCTCACCCTCTCTCTCTACAAAAAAAATCAATTAAAAAAAAAGACTGCTATGTTGACATTCCAAAGTGGAGGTTATCAGGTTAATTTCAGATGCGTGGACTGCTTGGAACAAGTCTACACACAGTACCCTTGATGCCCGAATGCAGCTCCTAGTTTACCACAGCTTGCCTTTTTATTTAAAAATGCTGCACACACCAAATTGTATGCAAAAATCATCGCAAAACCCCATAAAACAAATCATATTTGTATGGGACTGAATTGGATTTACTTACGTTATACCTTATGTTAATTTGTAATAAAGGGTCAGAATCCAAACTAATTTGGATTAGTTTGTGCTCAACACTTCCCAATACAACAATACTAGCATCCTAAATTTTAAAACCATTTGTTTAGCCCAGTCAGTGTGGGTCAGTGGTTGAGCATCCACCTATGAACCGGGTTCATTTCCCCATCAGGGAATGTGCCTGGGTTGCAGGCTCCATCCCTTATGTGGGGTGCACAGGAGGCGGCTGATCAATGATTCTCTCTCATCATGAATGTTTCTCTCTCTCTCCTCCGTTCTTCTCTGAAATCAATAAAAATATATTTTAAAAACATGCTAAAAACACACATGCACGTTTGTTTATACAGTATGACTATAGTTTTCACCACAAAATTTAATAAGGTGTCCAAGACACAAACTTCATAGCCCTAATAATTCATAGCATATTTTATCTTGTCTTTAAACTTCTTTCCATGAATGGCTTGTCCACTAGCTTATGAGTTCCTAAAAAGCAGACACTCCCGTCCATGTACACTGCAGGTTTGCTAAACGCATGGTTATTCTATTTAACCCTCAGAACCCTTTGAGGTGGCCAGTACATACACTGCTATCATCGGTTTTAAGTAAGGAAGCATTAAGGGTAAGTGATTTGCCCATAGCCACCAGGCAAGATTGGCAAGTGTCAACACAACAAGCCTTTTAACCCCACACGAAAATGCACGTGTAACAAGGATGTCTGCTCTCAATTCCATTGTTTCTGTTTGAGACAATGAAAAAGTTCTGGAAATGGAAAGTGGGGATGGTTGCCTGACATTCTGAATGTACTTAAAGCTAATGAATGACAAGTGGGTCCTGGCTGGACGGCTCAGTGGGTCAGAGTGTTGTTCCGCACACCAAAGGGTTGCAGGTTCGATCCCTGGTCGGGACACATATGTGGGGCAACCAATTGATGTTTCCCATATCAGTGTTTCTCTCTTCCTTTCTCTCTAAAATCAAATCTTAAAAGAAACAGCCTCAAGTGAGGACTTAAAAAAAGGTTAAAATGGTCAATGTTGTTACATATATTTTACCACGATTTTTCAAAAGTGGGGAAAATTCAATTTCATATGGTTTAGTCCATAAATTACACTCCCACCGGCAGTTCTGGAGGGACCTTAGTTTATCAGGTCAAGCTCACCAGCAAGCGAGTCCTCTCTATGTGTTCGAGCTGCCCACTGGGTGCCCTCCAGGACTGCCCACTTTTGACACCTTTCTCCCAGTTAATGGGATGGGAAGTGAACAGCTGAGTTCAAAGAATAGGTTCAATGCCACAGTGCAGCTCCTTCGGTTCAAGTCCCTGGAGTCCAAGCCTGCCTTTTTATTGCCTGTTTTGGTTTCTCTTTCGTAACACCTGTGCTTTAGCTTTAAAACAAAATTTTTTTTCACTTCCTAGTCCTGCCTTGGTAGGGGAAAGCCTTATTATATTACATTTCCTCATAAAATTTCCCTTTGCACTCATTCCCCGCCCCCGAAATACTTGCTAAGTATGCTCATTGTTTACTGGGACACTTATCTTAAAGAATACACAGAATTTCCTGGGGAGGTTGACATCACTGAAAACGATCAGAGCTCTGAACGGCAAAGTGCTTTAAACAAGACAGTAACTGCGGCACAGGAGGGGCAAGGCTTCATACCTGTGGAAGTGTGTTCTGGGTTCAAGGCTAAGCTCATGTAAAAGAGGAGGGAGCTTTAATAACACATCCCCTGGAGAAGACTGTGTGATTGGAATGGAATGAGGAGAGTCCACAAGGACTTGGTATTTTGCCCATAAATATATGTTAACTAAGAATCTAAGTAAATGGCCCCATTTCACCCTCCTTCGTGGCAGCGGGCAGAGGACATGGCTAGAGAGGAAACACAGGGCGGACGAAGGACAATAGGAAAGTATCACAGCTGATACTATGCGATCGCTCACGGATGTTCAATAGAATATTGGCCACCAGGGCCTGGAACCGAGAGGCTTCAGACAACAGCCCACCAGCCTGTGAAAATGTGAAAGCCCCTGAACCTGACCTGCTCCCGGGCAAGGACTTGGGCGCAGAGTCCCTGGCGCTAGTTCCCTCCTTTCACTCCAGACTTTTTGGATCCCTAGCCGTTTATGTAAAATTTGAAGGGTTCTACTTTATCTGTTTTATATAAACCGCCACAGTGCAAAGTAAGCTGAGCCCTTTCACTTGTTTTTATTACTAGCACAGCCTTGCTTGTTCCGTCTGATCCAAGAAATACACGTTTTCCTAGTTGGAGAGTAACAACCGCTTCCTGAAAAGCCCGCACCTTCCCCTCCCCAGCACCTTCCCTCTCCCCCTCAGCATCTTCCCCTCCCCAGCACCTTCCCTCCCTCCCCCAGCACCCAGTAGAGATTGCAAAATTTTCTCACACTATAGGGTTTTTATACTTCATTGGAAAATTTGGAAATAACCTTCCCCTCCCCAGCGTGGGGCCCAGGTGCATTGCCTCAATAGGACTGGGGGCTACTCATTCTGCCTCAGCTCGAGCCCAGGCTAGTTCTAATCAACTCAGAGCTCCTGAATAGCAGTGCAGCCCAGCTCTCCGTGTCGGTCCCAAAGATTCCACATTTCCCAGGTCTTCCCCAGCTACAACGGAAGCCTCGTGATTTCAATGTGGACCTGCTTTCCACAACCATTTCGGAAGCAAGGCCGCGCCGCGCTCACCCGGAGCGACCCCTCGGTCACTCCATTGAGACCGTGCAGTCCCCGCGGCATCCTCTCCCCGTGAGCGCAGCTGGTGCCGCTTCAGCTCCATCTTGCTTTCTGCCTTAGCACATCCGCCCATTCCTCCCGGGCAGCCTGGGAATTGTGGAAAAAGGCAACATTTCCACCAAGTCTTCTTTTGCCAGAATTTCTTCAAAGTCTAACTCTAATTTGAAGACATTATTGCTTATCCCACAAAAAAGTAAACAACGAAGCTCTAAGATTCTGATCGCCAATTTCAACTTGTGTGGGAGTGGGGGTGGGGGGGTGTCTCTCTCAGCATTTCCAACAGCAGTCGGGTGTCCTACCACCATTCAATCCATGTTGACACTGTCCACCCAGACCCACTGATTAAGACTGCCCTCCGCCTGAGATGCCAATTGCAAGAACAAATTTTACCCAAAATAATTGGGTAAAATTTCTATAGATTGGAGGTTTCAACGACCCCATCTCCTTGGGTTATAGGTTAAGGCAGGGGTCCTCAAACTACGGCCCGCGGGCCACATGCAAATACAAATATTGTATTTGTTCCCGTTTTGTTTTTTTACTTCAAAATAAGATATGTGCAGTGTGCATAGGAATTTGTTCATAGTTTTTTTTTAAACTATAGTCCGGCCCTCCAACGGTCTGAGGGACAGTGAACTGGCCCCCTGTTTAAAGAGTTTGAGGGCCCCTGGGTTAAGGGCTCAGGCCTACAATACTGCCTCCCTCCCCCCACCCCAACACACACCAATTAAAAATCCAGGATGTCACCTGTGCTTCTGAGCAAATAGCTATAAATCCAAGGCTCCCAGAATCTCTTAATCATTCTCAGTAATGAAAGTAGCATATCTACAGCATCAGCATCGAAAACCAGCAAGGAATGACCCGAGGGCTGTCTGCCACACAGAGCTTTTTAGAAGCAAGAGTGGAAGGGCTGCGGGTCCCAGTGGACAGGGCCCCCCCCCCCTTCCCTGCGCCTCCACTGCAAGCTACTCAAGTTTGAAATTCACTTTCTTCAGGACTCATGTGCTAGAAATACATAATATAAAGTGATTTACATTACAGGTAATATACATCATATATGAATACCAAATAATTCTATATTAACGTATGTAACACAGTGCTACGTCTCGAAGTATATTCTGCAGTTCAAACTTTTCACTAGTACAACGAGGCTTTCTTTCAGCCCAAATCGGTGAGGTTTGGGGTTTATTTTCTTATTCCAAACATTGCATTTTTTTCCTTCTTTCCTGGCTCTGAGGCATATTTTTGGTCTGGTTCTTTTGGGGTAAGATTTATTCTTTTTAGAAAAAAATGCGAATGATTTGTCAACTACACCGCGCCAGTTGTCTCCCTTCTTAGAGTTTTGACTCATTTCGGGACTTTGGGGGGTTGCGGGGTGGGGGTGGGGGAGGTGCAGAGGCCCTCAGCTCACCTCCTGGGTTTGCAGACCCAGGTGGCTGTTTGCAAAAATTGCAACTGCGTACAGCTGCCTGGCAACCTATCTGGCCAGGGCTGGAGAAAAATACAATTTCCAAACCAGCGTCTTGTTCGCTTGGTCAAGCTTTAACATGGGGTTGCAGACCAAAATGGCGATTTACAATGGCCTTCGAATGTGCTGGAATGTTCCTAGCACAGATGGTAGAACAGCAGACGCCGGTCTGCACCCGTTTGTAAAAGGGCTTCGGCGTAGTGCGCCTCACATGGGCCCCAGAAGCTTAAAACCTGCATTTTTGTCACCAACAAGAAACACGACTGTAAATGTAAAGTGCCAAAACGTCTGGCAAACGAGAGACAGCTTCCTTTCTCCCATCACCCAAAACCAATGACCGCTATCACTTTTGTGTATTTCCTTCCAGATTTTTGGGGGGTACGAATAGTCCCTTCACCAAACGAAGGAAGTTTGCAACAATCGAGAAAAGGGGGAAACGATCCCCGGCATGCTAAAATGCAATCGTAGTTTTGGGCTGCGTTCTCATCTTTGCAAATGGCTTTTCTGTACTCTGAAGAATAGGAGGGATGGGTACCTACCCTTTCTGACAACATTCACTCGCTTCAAAGAACAGCCAGCAAAGGTGAGGGCCTGGGTGCGAGCAGCAGAACTCGGAGAGCCAGGCCCTGCCTGATGCGCATTTGGCAAGTTTGACAAAATCCTGCTATTATAAGAAAATGCTGACTTCCAGTTTCCGGGCCCACATGTTATAGGAACTTGGAAGCCATCACTCCCATCCTCACCAGAAAGAAGTCCCACAGACGGAATAGCAGCAACGCTGAGGTCCCTCCGAAAATGGAGGTCACGGGGCTAACGGCTGCCCCCCAAACTGGAAAGACGGGCAAAGAGAAAGAATCACAGCTTACCAGAAGCCCGGGAACAGGAGCCGGCGGCCGGAGCCAAGACCCGGGCGGAAAAACAAACCCAAGCTGATGAATGGCTCGAGGCTCAGTGCAGACAAGCCCGCGGAGGGAGCCTCCCAGAGGTGGATGGGAGGCCGCCTGAGCGGGGCCTCCCTAATATTGTAAGTTTTATCTCAGCGGGAGAGGGAAAGTAACTTTTTGAAATTGACCAGAACATTCTGTTCTCCTTAACAAATAGTTGCCCTCTAGGGAGACTTTTTTTTCTCCTCCCAGGGCCTAAGCACCTTGTATGTTACAAGAGAGGGGGGGAGGGAGGTGATCCCTCTAACCTACAAGGGGGGAAGGGAAATGCTGGATTCCAGCCCCCTCTGGCCATCCTGTTTGCCCTACAGGGAGGATGGAGAAGGGACTAGAAAGAAGCGCTTGGGAAGGTCACCTCTCAGGGGCCCAGGCTCAGTAAAACACTGAGACCTAACTCATAGGACTAGAAACCCCCCTCCCCCCAGTATCACCTTCCCCCAGGGCCATTTACCCCAGTACCTTTCCTCAGTACATCACGGCTGCCCTTCAAGCCCAAATTGCCAGGCACACCAAACGACAAAACGCGGATTTCGAACAGACAGTACCAGCATTCAGAGCCAAGCGCAAATTCGGCAGAGGTGTTACAGGGGTGGGCTAACTTTTTGACTCGAGGGCCACAATGGGTTCTTAAACTGGACCGGAGGGCCGGAACAAAAGCATGGATGGAGTGTTTGTGTGAACTAATATAAATTCAAAGTAAACATCATTACATAAAAGGGTACCATCTTTTTTTTCAATAGTTTTATTCATTTCAAACGGGCCGTAGTTTGCCCACGGCTGTGTTAGAATGAGCCACTGGGCATTTCCAAAATCCAGGAGGAATATGCCAATGGGACTAGTGGGAAAAGTGGACAACAGGTAGGAACAGATGACTAATGTAAGCAAAGAGTTGGAAACAATAAGAATGAAAGGGAAAGGCCAGACTGAAAACACTGTAAGGGAGCCGGAGGACCACGCTGCTGGGCGCATTAGCAGATTGGACAGGCCCAGAGGGTAGGTGAGCGTGAATATATGTGAACAGATGTGAACAGTCACTTCCAGAACCGAAATGCAAAGAGGAACAAAAAAGAATGAAAACCACAGAACCCGAGTATCTAAGAAGTGTGGGGCAATTACAAAAGGTATTAACGCACACATAACGGGAATACCAGGAGAAGAAAGAGAAAAAAGGAACAGAAGAAATATTTGAAGTAATAATGGCTGAGGATTTTCCAATATTAATGACAGACACCAGGAAGCTCAGGGATTGCAAGGGGCATGAATGCCAAAAAAGCGACACCTAGGCCTATCATTCAAACGGTAGAAAATCAGAACAAAGAGGAAAATCTTGAAAGAAGCCAGAGGGAAGAAACAGCTGACTAAAGAGGAGCAAAAATAAGAGTGACATTGATTTCTCTTCAGAAACCAAGCAAGAGGGAGATGAGCGGAGTCAATATTTAAAGTGTTGATTCAACCTGGGATTCAATCTCCAGACAAATTATTTTCGTAAAGTGAAGGGGACATAAACACTTTCTCAAACAAACAGAAATCGAGGGGACTTGTTGCCAGAAGTCATGCCTTGCAAGAAGTTTAAAGAAAGAGAAGAAAATGACACAGGCCAGAAACTTACCTACATAAAGAAAGGAAGAGCACCAGAAGGAATACATGAAGGCAAAAGAAAATATTTCTCTTTCTTAATTAATCTAAGAGATAAGTCTGTTCAAAGAAATAAAAAGTCATAGCAATACTTGCCCTGGCTACAACCAATCGATGTTTCTTTCTCTCACACTGATGTTTCTCTCTCCCTCTCCCTCTCCCTCTCCTTTCCTCTCTCTGTAAAATCAATAAAAATGTGTTGGTTTTTTTAAAAAATTATAACACTTACTAAGTGTGATAGTTTATGGATAAGCGACATGAATAACAATGGTATAAGAAACAGAAGGGAGGAGGAATTGGGAACACTCTGTCATAAGTACTTGCAGCCCCATGAAGTGGTCTAGTGCTATTTGAAAGTGGGCGTGGACTATTTGTGAATATATAGTGCAAACTCTAGGGCAACCACTAAAAAAAGTGTAAGTGATAAGCTAAGAGAGGAGAGAAAACAAGATCATATAAAATAGTCAAAACCAGAGAAGGCAGAAAAACGGCAGGAGACAACAACAAACAAATTAACCAAAGAACAAGACAAAACACTAACACATACGGAAAATATGAATACAACTATATCAATAATCACTTTCAACCTCAATGACCTAAAGAACAACAAATAAAAGACAAAAACTGTCAAAGTAGATTTTAAAAAAGACCCAGCCCTAGCCGGTGGGGCTCAGTGGATAGAGCATCGGCCCTGCAGACTGAAGGGCCCCGGGTTCGATTCCAGTCAAGGACACGTACCTCGGTTGCAGATTCCCTGGCCTGGCCATGGTTGGGGTGCGTGCAGGAGGCAACCCATCAATATGTCTCTCTCACATCGATGTTTCTCTCTCCCTCACCCTCTCCCTTCCACTCTGTCTGAAAATCAATGGAAAAATATCCTCGGGTGAGGATTAACAACAACAACAACAAAAGGCCCAACTATTATTTTGTCTATAAGAAACCCACTTTACATATAAACACACAGATAAATTAAAAAGAAAGGGATGGAGGAAGATTTGCCACGCTAACTACTCAAAAGCAAGCTGGACAGAATTGCTTCCGTGATTTCCACTGTACACTTCGTTGTTTTCTTATTTAGAAGACAGATGACCTCTTTTTCTCTAAACTTCTCTGTTTTGCTTTATTTTCCTTTTTTATTGAGGTCGAAAATGAATAGAGTAATGTGAATACAATGCACTAAACAGCATAGCGGGATGGGTCTTGCACACAGACATTCCCCACATAGCTCTAACAGTAGCCTTATCAAGTGATCTGGCAGTGATGTGCCTCAGCGCCGCTCTAAGACTTTACATGGACAAGTCTCTCTCATCCTAATAATAAACCCTTCCGTTAGGTACGATTAGCATTCCGTTTTAGAGCTGAGGAAACCGTGGCACAGACGGATCATGTGTTGAGTAAGTTCAGAGCCAGAATTCAGACCCCAGGGTCTGTGATCTTAACATTCCTATGCGATACCCACATATGAAGATCACCATGGAAAGGGATCCGAAACACAGTATTAAGTGCTCCGTATTATCATCATCATTATTACTACGATTATTACCGTTCAATTGAATTGGAGGTGCCATCCACTGTAAGAGACACCATTATTTTAAATGCTACAAGAAAACGCTGTCCATCATAGTAATGAAGACTATATTGAGGGCTCTCCGATTCCTCTCCATTTCCAGGACATGAGGATGTGACAGGTTGAATCCGGCACTGTTGTGTGTGGAGTTCTGCAATGAACACCCCAGCACTTGTATTTTCAGTTCTGACCAGTCTTGGACCTGGAAACATGCATATCCTATTGCTTATGGAATGTCTCAAAAATACATGCCTAAAGCTGAATTCTTTTTTTAAAATATATTTTTATTGATTTCAGAGAGGAAGGGCGCATGCCCGGGTTGCAGGCTCGATCCCCAGTTGGGGGCCGTGCAGGAGGCAGCTGATTCATGATTCTCTTTCATCACTGATGTTTCTCTCTCTCTCTCCCTCTCCCTCTCTGAAATCAATAAACATACATTTACAAATATTTTTTAAAAATTGTTGCGTTTGAGCCAGTGGGCAATGAGGAAATGTATTGGAGGTGGACAGTCTTGTTAAACAGCAGCAAAATGCTGGATGAAGATATTCCCTGTAATAAAAAGAAGTCCAATTTCGGGAAAGGGTGGGGAGGGACGCTAGCAGTGGGCCTTGATGGCTCCTGGCTGTGTTCTGCAGGTATTGCAAATAAAGGGAAAGGCTCAGGTAATCACTGGCTGGTTGGAAGGCAGAAAGGAAATTTGGGAATACGGGGTTAGAAAAGCGGATTGCTTCTCTACCCCAAATAATAGAAGGCCGCAAAAGGCTTCGGGTAACAATGCAGAGGGGAAAGACTTCATTATGATATGCGGGTGACCTTGGCCCTCTCCGCGGAGGCCACATAAGAAAGGCTGGTCTGTAGTCTGCCCAGGCTCTTGGCAGGAAGGAGGCTCTGGGATTCCTCCCAGGACAAAGGGAGGCAGGACAGGGAGCGCTGCAAGGACGTTCCCCTCCTATCTTGTGGGAAACTCCGCGAGGCCCTGTCTCACTCCCCTCCCCGGTTGGGGGAGGGCGACCCTTTCCAGGTTGGGGGAGGGCGACCCTTTCCACCGTCTGCTTCGCTGCTGGGGTTCGGCCGCTGGCTTCTGGGGCTGTCCATGCCACTGCTTCGCTATAGCTTCTCTGTGGCAGAGGGACTCACCCTGGTGGTCCGTCATTTGCCTCCTGTGCGGTGTCACCCTGTTGGCCTAGGGCCATGGTCGGCAAACTCATTAGTCAACAGAGCCAAATACAACAGTACAACGATTGAAATTTCCTTTGAGAGCCACATTTTTTAGACTGAAACTATATAGGTAGGTACATTGTGATTCACTTCATTAGGGTACTCCTAAGGCTTAGGAAGAGCCACACTCAAGGGGCCAAAGAGCCGCCTGTGGCTCGCGAGCCGCAGTTTGCCGACCACGGGCCTAGAGCCCTGGGAACTGACACTTTGCTGGTCTTGCCTGTGTTGTCTCTGTAGGCATCCTGCCATCTACACGATAGCCTTCTTACCAGCCTCACAGCCTCAATAGTGCCAGCCAACCGCGCCGCTGCCCAGGGGCTGCTGGACCACTGGACACAAAGTTAAACCATCAACAAAATGAAGAAGCAACGTACGCGGTTAAACCATCAACGAAATGAAGAGGTAACTACAGAATGGGAGAAGACACCCAGGAAGGGGTTACTAGCCAAACTGTATCAAAAACTCACATAATTTAACACCAATAAAAACAAACAACCGTGTAAGTGCAAGATCCACTGGGCACCAGAGCCAAGTGATCAAGGGGTGTACCCTCTGTGCCACAGTTGCAAAAGATGGGACTTCAGACAAATATTCAAGAATTTTATGAGGTGACCTTGCTGAATTCTCAAAAAAGTTATGAGCAGAAGGTAGAAGAAGCCAGTCAAGTTGCACAGAAGTAAGAGATGTCCCTTCTTGCTCCGTGCCTTTAAAAGTCTACAGAGAGAGGAAGGGAGAGGGATAGAGAGTTGGAAACATCGATGAGAGAGAAACATTCGATCAGCTGCCTCCTGCACGCTTCCTACTGGGGATGTTCCTGCAACCAGGGTGCATGCCCTTGACTGGAATCGAACCTGGGACCTTTCAATCCACAGGCTGACGCTGTATCCACTGAGCCAAACTGGTTAGGGCCCAC
>NW_006282272.1:751444-752571 GCF_000327345.1 Myotis davidii
ATCATTTGTAAGAACATTTTAGAATCTTCAAATTTGAGAAAATTAAGTTTTTCATATATGAGCTGATAGAAACATGTTCATGATTTATTGTAATAGCTGTAGGATTGTGATGTCTATTTCACTTGATTCCCCTTAAAAATAAAAATATGGAACATTTATAACTGTAAAAAAAAACACCAAACAAACAAACAACCTGATGAAAAAATGAGTTTGAGGACCGCACAGACATTTCTCCAAAGAGGACCTCCAGATGGCCAACAGACATATGAAAATATGTCCAACCTCACTAATCATCAGAGAAATACCAATTCAAGCCACAATGAGCTAGCATCGCACACCTGTCAGAATGGCTATCAGTAATGAATCAACAAACGACAAGGGCTGGTGAGGGTGTGGAGGAAAGGGAACGCTCGTGCACTGCTGGTGGGAATGCAGACTGGTGCAGCCATTATGGAAGACAGTATAGAGGCTCCTCAAAAAATTAACAACAGAATGACCATGTGACTTAGCAATTCTACTTCTGGGTATTTATCCAAAGAAATCCAACACTCTAACTCAGAATGTTATCTGCCCATTCATGTTCATAGAGTTCCTGCAACCAGGGTGCATGCCCTTGACTGGAATCGAACCTGGGACCTTTCAATCCACAGGCTGACGCTGTATCCACTGAGCCAAACTGGTTAGGGCCCACCTTTTTTGGCTGTAGACTCATTAATGACCTATTACAAAGACCAAATTTTTGTAATATTATTTTCTAAAGAGAGAATAGAAGCATATTTCAATTTTTCTTATGGTATGGTTGATCAAATTTTTTTTTATCAATAGTGTTAAAAAATTTCTTTTGGCTTCACAAGTTGTTATTTATCATTTGTATTAGAACATTTTAGAATCTTCAAATTTAGAGGCTCCTCAAAAAATTAACAACAGAATGACCATGTGACTTAGCAATTCTACTTCTGGGTATTTATCCAAAGAAATCCAACACTAATTCAAAAAGATACACGTACCCCTATGTTCATTAGCAGCATTATTTACAATAGCCAAGATATGGAAGCAACCTATGGTTCTATGAATGGATAAAAATGTGATATATACCCTAACTGGTGTGGCTCAGTGGATAGAGCGCC
>NW_006282272.1:753092-756955 GCF_000327345.1 Myotis davidii
GATACTAAGTGAATTAAGTCATAGAGAGAAAGACAAATACCGTATGATTTCACTTATATGTGGAATCTAAAAAATAAAACAAATAGAACAGAAACAAACTCATGATCACACAGAACAAGCTGATGGTTTTCAGATGGGAGCGGGGGTGGGAGTGGATGAAAAAGATGAAGGGATTAAGAAGTACAAATTGACCTGAAATTAATACAAAATAATGCTGAATATAACCTGTATATATATTTTTCTTTTTTGTTAATCCTCACCCAAGGATATTTTTCCATTGATTTTTAGAGAGAGTAGAAGGGAGGGAAAAACAGAGAGAGCGAAACATCAATGTGAGAGAGATCCATCAATTGGTTGCCTCCAGCACACACCCAGACCAGGGTTGGGGACTGAGCCTGCAACCCAGGTATGTGCCCTTGACCGGAATCAAACCTGGGACCCTTCCGTCTGCAGGTTGATGCTCTATCCACTGAGCCAAACCGGCCAGGGCTAACCTGGATGTTTTTAAAAAACTATTCGGTTACAGAGGGGCTCCTCCCTGAAGCAAAATTTAGATTGAGGGTGGTGTTCTCCTGTCAGTCACCATCAATTAGAAAAGGGCGGGGCACGGGAACAAGTAGGCCAACACATCCCGCAGACACACAGCTGTGTCTAGGAAAGCACTTCGGATGTGATTGCAGCGCACGGAACTGCCTGGAAGCAAACAGATCCGAGTCCCACGAAGGTTTGCAGCGGTTCTCAACCTGTGGGTCACGACCCCTTTGGGGGTCGAACAACCCTTTCACAGGGGTCGCCTAAGACCATCAGAAAACACATGTATCATTACATATTGTTTTTGTGATTGATCACTGTGCTTTAATTATGTTCAATGTGTCACAATGAAATTGGGGGTCACCACGACATGAGGAACTGTCTTAAAGGGTCGCGGCATTAGGAAGGTTGAGAATCACTGGTTTAGAGGGAACCAAATTGCCAAAGAAACCAAGAGTCTGATCAGGAAAAGCTGCCAGGTTTAAAACAACCTTTGGGGGTGCCCTGGCCGGGTGGTTCGGTGGGTGGGAGCATCATGCTGTACACCAAAATGGTTCGGGTTCAATCCCGGGTCGGGGTGCATATGAGAGGCAACTGATAGATGTTTCTCTCCCTCTCTTTCTAAAAATCAATTTAAAAAACAAACAAACACATCCTTGGGTGAGGATTGAAAACAGCCACCCCTGGGCAGGAGATGATCTGAGACAGCTGACTTCGCTGCCTGTCCCCATCCCTATCTTTCTGACCTTGTTTGCCTACTGCCCCCTCACTCTGTCCCAACTCCTTCCTACCCAGGACTTCCGCACAGAGAACACTGTCACCCAGCCCCTTGGCCCTTGCTGTTTCCGCGCCTGGAGAAAAAAAAGTGTTTTTCAGCTATTTCCACGGCAAAGAACATGCTGGATCCCTGCCCCAAGGGTACTCAGGGGTAACTGGAAGACAGTGTCCCCGCAGCTCCTAGACACCAGGTCGCCTGCTGGCGACATCAAACGCCAGCCGATGTAGCCTAACTGCCCACCTGTCCAGCTGGCGAGGACCTCAAAGCCCCAGGAAACGCGCCGAACTGTTTCCAGGGCTTGCTAGGGGGTTGTCACCTATGTTCAGCCACAAGTCCACTCCAAAAGTCCCCAGGGGATCGTGTGGGGGTCGGGGTGAACAGCTCCCTCCCCTGCGCTATGGGGTGAGCAGTGCCAAATGGGACCCGCCGGCGCCAGCGAGGCCGAGGCGGCGCCAGCGAGGCGTGCCCTCTGGGTGTCCTGAGACCCAGCTGCCCAGGCGTGGAGGGGAGGTTTCCCCACGCCAACAGGTATCCTCAGCACCAGGTGTCTAAGAATTCAACTCCAGCCCACTCGGTTAGGACACTACCTCCCCAGATGGCATCAGAGTCCACGGGTTCAGGGTGTAGCCCTGTGACTGCCCTCTCTCCCCATTCCAGGCTGTGACCAGTGCTTCTGACCAGGCTCCAGATTCCGACTCCAGCCACAAGTCCAGGCGGTCACCTATACTTCTCCCCGCCCGGCTAGGTTCCTGGGCCCCCTCACCCCCCACCCCCCGGGGTTCCATCCATATTCTAGAGCAGCTCAGGGAACTCAGCAGCATTTACTCACTAGCTCACCGGTTCACTCGACAAGGCCATGCCTCGGGAACAGCCAGATGGAGGAGAGGCCCAGGGCGAGGTGTGCGAAGGGACACAGACTTCCATGCCACCCAGGAGGGCCACTGCCCGCACGGCTCACGGTCACCAACCCGGAAGCTCTCCGGGAGCCCTGCCTGTGGGGGCTTCATGGAGGCCTCAGGACAGTCGTGAGTGAATAAGTCATTGGCCATTAGTGACCCAGTCACCCTCTAGCCCCCCTGCCCTGGGTGGTGGTGGTGGTGTGGTAGGTGGGATGGGACTAAAAGTTCCAACCCCTGGTAAGCTTCCACCCTTCCCAAGTCACCTCATTAACATGACAAAAGACACCCTTGCTTCCTTTAGGACATGCCAAGGGTTTAGGAGCTCAGCCAAAAAGAGGGATGAAGACCAAATACATATTTCCTATAAATCACAGCATCACACTCCGCCCCCTGGGCTCGCAACACCGACCCCCAATAGCAAAGCCATCACAGAAAATGTCCCCCAGGGCCAGGCCACTCAGGTCTGTGGGTTTCCGTCGGACCCTGCCAAGTTCCAAAAGCGCAAGGTCTCAGTACGATGCAACCTGGAACCTTCTCAGGCATCCGGTATAATCAGGCAACGGAGGTAAGAGATGGTATCATCTCCAGCTCTGACCTCTTTCGAGGCGTTCAGATTGGATTTCTCCCATTACATACCCCATCGATCCCTCTCTCACCCCCGGCTACTACTTTTCCTTCTCTGCATTTATACCCGAACTTTCCCACCTCTGGAAGGCACCTAGGTTTGGCCACTCTGCTGGCCTAGATTGCAGGCGGCAATACTAGTCTGGCAAGTGCCTCCCTCCTCCTGGCACACATTCCCATTCCGGGGAGGAGGGTGAGGGTGACCCAGGTGCAGATCAGTGAGTGGGCTGGGCTGTCTCTACTGCTGACTCACCCAATGGGGTGAGGGCACATCCCCGCGTCAGGCCCTCAGGAATTCTGACATAAAGGTGAAGAACTCAGTTACACGTGCTTGCTTAGAAAGCATTCCTGTTGCCAGCCCTCCTAGCTGCAGCTCTGCTCCTGCTCCAATTGCGTCCCACAGAAGGAAAAGGTGGATGTGATGTGGGGAAGGAAGAACACCATCACCTTCTCCATCCCCTCTCTTCCCCAGATCCACCAAAAAAAAGGAAAACCCTGCCCTGGCCAGTGGCCCAGTTGGTTGGAATGTCATCTTGTGCAGCAAAAGGTAGTAGGTTCGATCCCCAGTCCGGGTGAGGACGGGAGGCAACCAATAATGTTTCTCCCCCCCTCTCTCTCTCTCTCTCAAAAAAACAAAACACAATTCCTTGGGTGAGGATTAAATTAGAAAGAGCCCGGCCGGTGTGCCTCAGTGGTTGAGGTTGACCCATGCACCATTCCACTCTCTCTAAAAAAAAATCAATAAAAAAACCAACAACATTTAAATTAAAAAAAATAAAAGTCTATGCAGTAGGAACACTCCTTTAGCCCCAGTCCTGTTCCCGTGGTGTGAGCGCACTCAGGAAGCGTGGGAGCAGCTGTGGGCCAGCATTG
Organism: Myotis davidii; assembly: GCF_000327345.1. Taxonomy (NCBI): domain Eukaryota; kingdom Metazoa; phylum Chordata; class Mammalia; order Chiroptera; family Vespertilionidae; genus Myotis; species Myotis davidii. Next base: position 756,798 of record NW_006282272.1, read on the forward strand.
CCCTACGTGCCCACCCAGTGCCCAGCAGGCTCCCTAGGAGGAGGGTACCTCTGCCCACGCTGGGTGCAGTGGCTCCCGTTCCGTCTTTTATGGCCTCTCAGAGCCCGGTCTAGAGTCCTGTCCCTTCCTGTCAGGACCCACGAGTAGCCACCAGCATC
>NW_006282272.1:756976-766987 GCF_000327345.1 Myotis davidii
AGCAGCGTCAGCCAGCTGTGTCCAGCCCCCCTCTCACCCCCACCCCCACCCCCGCCGGGCATCTGCCAATTAGCCATTCGCACTCTCTCTCTTGCGGACAGAACAGTTCTCAGTAAACATTTTGTGCCTCAGAAGGAGCAAGAGGAAGACGCCTGGAACCAGCCCCTCTCTGCGTTGCTGCAGACCCCGTGCCCACACAGCTCATGGACCCAGGGGCCACCCTCAGCGAGCACATGGGTACCTGCTTGTCAATCCCAGTCACCTCCCACACCTGGGAAGTATTTTGTGTTTTTTTTTAAATATACTTTTATTGATTTCAGAAAGGGAGCGAGATAGAAACATCCATGATGAGAGAGAACCACTGACTAGCTGCCTCCTGCACACCCCGCACCGGGGATCGAGCCCACAACCTGGGCATGTGCCCTTGACTGGAACCGAACCCGGGACCCTTCAGTCCATAGGCCAACACTCTATCCACTGAGCCACACCGGCCAGGGCGAACCTGGGAAGTTCTGATGGGCATCGACATGTCCTACTGCAAGGCACCCCTCACATTCCCATAGTTTTGTGCCCCACACAGGCGCCCCTGCATCAGGCCAGGTCTCCGTGGCCCTCCTGCCCGAGAGTGACAAGCCAAACACAGGGGCTGACCGCGGCTCAGGCCTCCCTGACGGCTGGGAAAAGGCATGCCACTCAGCCCACCAGGCCCATCTGTTTTGTTGTTGTTTTGTTATTATGAATCCTCACCCGAGGATATTTTTCCATTGATTTTGAGAGAGAGTGGAAGGGAGGAGGAGAGACACATCGATTGGTTGCCCCTTGCATATGCCCTGGCCAGGGCCAGGGATCGAGCCTGCAACCCAGGTATGTGCCCTGGACCGGAATTAAACCCAGGACCCTTCAGTCGGCGGGCTGATGCTCTATCCACTTAGCCACATCGGCCAGGGCCAGGCTGACCTGTTTTATCTTCTTCAGCGTGGTGGCCATCCAAACAGGACGCTGTCCGTTCACCTTGGCACCCTGTCCATAAACCAGTAGAAAGCCATTTACACGGCGCTGTCCACGTGGCGCGAGCATCCCTGCCCGTGGGCAACCCTGCCTCGCGTGCCTCACGTTCCCGGGCAGCACGGTCCCCTATAAACCATTTCCACGTGATCGTGGCATCTTCTGGGCCCCGGAATCCCCACCAGGGCATTTCTCTAACCTCAGCCCAGACATTGTGGCTCTTTCAGATTTTGAGAGCACTTCATGTCCTCCCATTAGTAATGTCCAATAACAAGGTAGTAAATATCCCTCCCACGGAACTTCTCTCGTCCGAAGACCAGCGGTCATGACTGGGAGACTCACAAGCTCTTGGCATACACCCCAGTGCAAGCTCCACAAAGGGCCACTGCGCAGGGCACCTGTTCCCCCCTTCCCCCCGCTTCTCCCCACACCGTGTGGGCCCAGCAATCCTCCTGGTTCCTGTCAGCACCCCCATTAAACCGGCTTGCAGGGCAGGCTCACATGCCTGTGTTACGATAGAAGGTAAGGGAACATTCCTCAGTCAGATAAAGATGCGTTTCCCAACACATGCAAATGCTGGATCCTTATGCTGCACACCCGGCATTAATATAATGTTGTATGTCAATCATTCCTCAATTAAAAAAAAAAAGATGCAACCACTTCACATAGCGCTGTTCAAGCATCCCGATTCTCCTACACACTTTTTACCCGGGCTTCCTCAGTAATGTGGGGAGCCTCTATGGGGTTACCCCTAGGACTGACCTGTTGGCAAAGCCACAAACACGACTCCGTCCACACCTTTGGGAACCCCTGGACCCCTGGGGCTGGACCCCGGCACAGTAAACTGTGATTTCACAGGCCGAGGCTCCTAAACCAGATGTAATATCCATTCCCATAAAAAATGCAGAAAGTTACCCGGCCAGTGTGGCTCAGGGGTTGAGCATTGACCTAGGAACCAGGAGGTCATGGTTCAATTCCTGGTCAGGGCACAGGCCCAGGTTGCGGGCTCCATCATGTGTGGTGCGTGCAGGAGGCAACCGATCAGTGATTCTCTCTCTCCCTCTCGGAAATTAATAAAAACATAAATATATTTTTTAAATTCAGAAACTTTACACCATGCTAGCCTAGATTTCATAAGCCTATCGACCGTTTCATTGTTTTACTTTCTCTCAATCCAGTTGTAGCCAAGCAAGGGCTTCACGGATAGGTTTTGGTGCCACAGCTCAGTGGGGTGTCATGTCAGGGAGCCCTGATCACTTGACCCACACGTGTGCAATTGCATCAGGTCCCCAGTGAGGGGTGGAGCCGACGGACCCTGGCCCTCCTGCCAATCTTTTGCTTGATAAATACACCTGCCGCTGGCCCAAGGGAGAGCTGCAATTTTTTTCCTTCCAACTTTTAAAATCTGTCCACATTGGGACAAACAGAGCAGACATAATTGGGGCCCTTTAATATTGGGGCAACAATAGGGAATCCCTTGGGCCCGCCTGGCCTCAGGTCGTGCTGAAATCTTTGTTTTAACATCAGCGTCCATTTTATTCAGCCCATTTCTTAACAACCATCTACAGATGGCCACCCTGTCGGGACATGTCCTGTCACCCTCTCTTTTCTGTCTCCTCTTCGGCTCTCCCAACATTCGATCTATTCCCTTTTATTTCCTCCTAACCTTTCACAAGGTTCCACCTCATTGGGCAGAGCCCCTCCCCCCTGCCTAGTCCCATTCTCTTGTTAATGAACCTGATGTTTCTATCAGCATCTGTAAGGCCAGGCGAGAGGAAGCTGAGACAGGAAACGCCAGGCTTCCAGAGCTGCTGGCGGGTTTTGCAGCAGAAGGTGCGTGAGTGCCCGCGGGCAAGGCCCCCTTCCCCAGAGCAAGAGGCACACTGGGCCGGTGGCCATGTCGGTTCTGTACAGCCAGTGCCACCCGCCGCAGACGCAGCACTATCAGCTGCTCCATCTGGGCTGTTCCACTCGGTGTTTCGAGGGGGAGCCGGGCAGTCCCCCCTTCTCTGGGCTCCCAGAGGCTTTCACGCAGCTCACCACCCGGCTGTGTAGCCCAGGGAATGCCCTCCGCGCTGTCTGGACCCCATAGAACAAAGCCACTGTCACTGCGCGGGAGTGAGCTGTGGGCCCTGGATCCACCCGACACGCTCGGTGGCACTCAACACCGAAGTCACAGCCGGATCATCACTCTCCAGCCCATCAGCACAGCTTCCTCGGTGACACTGTCTACAGCAGCGGTTCTCAACCTTCCTCGTGCCGCGCCCCTTTAATACAGGTCCTCATGTGGTGGTGCCCCCCAATTTCATTGTGACACATTGAACATAATTAAAGCATTGTGATTCATCACAAAAACAATATGTAATTATAGATGTGTTTTCCGATGGTCTTAGGCAACCCCTGTGAAAGGGTTGTTCGACCCCCAAAGGGGTCGCGACTCACAGGTTGAGAACCGCTGGTCTACAAGATAAACAACTCTTGCTAAACCCTGCCGTCTTTTCACGCTTTCTCTTCCCAAACTGTTTCGATGAATCGGGGACATGTAGCAACTCCATTTCACCGACACAAACTCTGGGGTTCCAGGCCCCAGCTCCTAAGTATGTGGGCGCTGGGGGGCCACCCCACCACCAAGAACACGCAGACACCAGCAGGATGTCGAGGGACCCAGCTCAGTCCTCACACTGTCCACCTGGATGTCGCAGGAGACCCCACAGATTCTGGTTCAGTCCCACTAGACCGCCCCAGTCCCGAACCCCCGTGCTCCTGGCCCACGGGCTAGGTCTCGGCGACCCCCTCCCCCACTTGGGCTCCATGACTTTGCTAGCACAGCTCACAGAAGTCAAAGAAACATTTACTTACTGGATCACCGGTTTCTTATGAAAGGATACGACTCGGGAACAGCCAGATGGGAGAGAGCACAGGGCGAGGTGTGGGAAAGGGCGAGGGGCCTCCGTGCCCTCTCCAGGGGCACCGCTCTCCAAAAACCTCCACATGTTCGCCAACCGGAAGCTCGGTGAACCCTGTCCATTTTGGGGGACTTTGTGGAGGCCTCATTGCCTAGGCTGATGGACCAACGCATGGGCCACTGGTGACTGATCCAACCTCCAGCCCCTTCCTCTCCCCAGGGCAGGGGGTGGGACTGAAGGGTCCCCTATAGTCACCTGGTTGGCTCCACAGCCCTAGCCCGAGGTTCTGGCCAAAAGGCGCCTCATTGACATAACAAAAGACACCTCTGCTGTTCCGTAATTCAGGAAATTCCAAGGGTTTAGGAGCTCAGCCAGGAACCAGGACGAAGATCAAATATATATTTCTCGTAAATCACAGTATCACAGTTTGTAAATGAGACCTACATCCTGGAGGACATATTTTTAACACCGAATACAAGTTTTAAAATACGCATTCTCTTAGCCCCAGCAACCTGACAAGACAAAGAAAGGAAAGAAAGACATCCACTTTGGAAAGGAAGAAGTACAACTCTCATTATTTGCAGAGAACATGATACTATACATAGAAATCCCTGAAGACGGCACCAAAAAACTATTAGAATGAAATGACTTCCGTAAAGCTGCAGGATGCAAAATCAACATACAGACATCTGTTGCGTTTCTATATGCCAAGAACAAAAGATCGGGAGAGAAAATGAAGAAAACAATCCTATTTACAATTGCATCAAAAAGTATAAAATACCTAGGAATAAATTTAACCAAAGAGGTGAAAGACCTGTACTCTGAAAAGTTAAGACATTGAAAAGGTATGGCTCAGTGGATAGAGCGTCGGCCTGTGGACTGAAGGGTCCCGGGTTCCATTTCAGTCAAGGGCACATGCCCCAGTTGCGGGCTCCATCCCCAGTAGGGGGCGGGCAGGAGGCAGCCAATCCATGATTCTCTCTCATCATTGATGTTTCTATCTCTCTCTCCCTCTCACTCTCTGAAATCAATAAAAAATAAAAAAGACATTGAAAGGGAGGTGGGGGGAGGTAGAAGAGAGAATAGGAGGGATAAATGGTGATGAAAGGAGACTGGACTTGGGGTGGTGAACACACAATGCAATGTACAGATGCTGTATTATAGGATTGTATACCTGGAAACTATATAATTTTATTAACCAATGTCACCCCAATAAATTCAATTTTTAAAAAAGACATTGAAAAAAGAAATTGAACATGATAAAAATCAGTGGAAGAATATACCTTGCTCATGGATTGCCAGGATTGATATTGTTTAAATGTCCTTACTACCAAGAGCAATATACAGATTCAATGCAATCCTTATCAAATGACCTATGGGATTCTTCTCAGAATTAGAACTAATCCTAAAATTGATATGGAACCAAAAAGACCCCAAATAGCCAAAGAAATCTGGAGAAAGAACACAGTGAGAGGTATCATGCTCCCTGAAATCACACTATAATACAAAGCTACAATAATCAAAACACTGTGGTACTGGCATGAAAACAGATATATAAATAAATGGAATAGAATAGAGAGCCCAGAAATAAATCCGCATGTATATGATCAATTAATACATATATGCCAAAGGAGGCAAGGATATACAGTGGGGTAAAGCCAGTCTGTTCAATAAATGGTGCCGGCAAAACTGGACAGATACATGCAAAAACAATAAAACTGAACCACTTTCTTACACCATATGCAAAAATAACCTGAAAATGGAGTCAAGATTTACATGTTAGACCTGAAATCATGAAATCATAAAACACTTAGAAGAAAACATAGGTAGTAAACTGTGATATCACTCTTAGCAATAACTTTTTTGATATAGCTCCTTCAGCAAGGGAAACAAAGAAATAATAAACAAATGGGACTGCATCAAACTAAGAAGGTTTTGCACAGCCAAAAAAAAAAAAAATCAACAAAATAAAAAGTCAGTCTACTGAATGGGACAAGGTATTCACAAATGACACACCCAATAAGGGATTAATATCCAAAGTATCAAAAGGTCTCATACAATTTAACACCAAAACCACAAAAATCTGATTAAAAAATGTGCAGAGGGCCTGAATAGACTGATAAAACATGTAAAGATACTCAGTGTTACTAATCAGGGAAATGCAAATTAAAATCATAATGAGATGTCACCTCACAGCTGTCAGAACGGCTATCATCCATACATCAACAAATAAGTGTGGGTGAGGTTGTAGAGAAAAGGGAACCCTCGTGCATGTTGGTGAGATTGTATTGGTGCAGCCACTGTGGAAAACAGTATGGAGGTTCCTAAAAAATTGAAACTAAAGCTGCTATATGGTCCAGCAATTCCACTTCTGGGTATTTATCCGAAGAAAACAAAAACACTAATTCAAAAGATATATGCAGCCCTATGTTCACTGCAGCATTATTTACAATAGCCAAGATATGGAAGTAACATAGGTGTCCAGCGATGGATGAATAGATAAAAAAGATGTGGGACATTTATACAATGGAATATTACTCAGCCATAAAAAAGACTGAAAGATTGGCATTTGTGACACCATGGATGGATGTGGAGGGTAGTGCGCAAGTGAAATAAGTCAGACACAGAAAGACAAATACCATATTATCTTACTTATATGTGGAATCTAAAAATTAATCAATCAATGAATAAACCAAACAAAATAGCCCTGGCCAGTTTTGCTCAGTGGATTGAACATCGGCCCTCAGACTGAAGAGTTACTGGTTCGGTTCCGGTGAAGAGCACCTACCTCGGTGCAGGTTCCATCCCCGGCCTGGTTGGGGTGCATGTGGGAGGCAACCAATCCATGTGTCTCACATCAATGTTTCTCTCCCCCCCCCCTCCCTTCCACTCTCTCTAAAAATCAATGGAGCCCGGCTGGTGTGGCTCAGGGGCTGAGCATGAACCCATGAACCAGTTGAAAGAGCATATAATTATTACAACTTAGGAGGTCATGGTTTGATTCCTGGTCACAGCACATGCCCGGGTTGTAGGCTTGACCCCTATGTGGGGTGTGCGGGAGACAGCAGATCGATGATTCTCTCTCATCATTGATGTTTCTATCTCTCTCTCCCTCTCCCTTCCTCTCTCTGAAGTCAATAAAATCTATTTTTGTAAAAACTGATTAATTAATTTTTAAAAAATGAGGGGGATCTGTGTGTCCTGATATGGAATGCCTTCCAAGGCAAGCTGTTTTCGTGAATAAAGCAATTGCAAAGAGATATGTATACTATCAAGTCAAAACAAAATAAAAGGTACAAAGTCATGCCACATGTGTTTTAGGAAGCATATATGCAGGACGGCGCATGGAAGTGCTGAGGGTCACAGTGGCTCCCTGGGGGGAGGAAGGCAGAGGAGGGCTAGGATTGGGGATGGTGACCCAGGGGACTTACCCTTATGCTTCATACCCAAGCGTCTTGCCAGGATAATGGCTGCTTGTGTCATTAGAAATTAATTTCTTATAAAGGGCATTTGGCTGTGAAGCAAACACTGTCATGCCACCTCCGCCCGATGCTGGCGGGGTCGAAGCCAGGCCGGAGGCAGAAGCCACATGAGCTACGCGCACAGACACGATCACACATGAAGACTGCTCAGTGGGTAGAAAGCAGGTAGGTGAGGCGTGGAAAGGACCGGTGAGGCATCCTAGAGAGAGTGATCGCCAGGAGCCCTCCTCCCCCAGGGCGGGGGGGGGGGGGGGGGGGGGCAAGGAAAGTGAATATAATGAGTACAACTTAGGAGCTTGGAGGAAGGGCTCCACAGGGCTGGACCCCAGACCTGAGAGGGGGCGCCGCTCACCTCATGCTGGTGTTTCTGATGAGACTGGGCCTGTGAGCGCCGGACAGCGACCACCGGAGTCAGCTGGAGACGGAGCCGCCCGGACGGACAGAAGGACCGAAAGTGGGGTTCCTCGCCCTCCTCCAGCCGCGCAGTCTCTCTAGCGCCCCCTATAGACGGAGTCTACCGAGGAGCCGCTGGTGAAGCAGAACTGGACGGCGGCCTCCCAGGCTCTGAGTCCAAAGGCAGAGGAGAAGGTGAGTTTGGAGCTTAATAAGCCACAGAAATACCAAGCAGAGCCTCATGAGTCCCAGCTCATCGATCGCTCAGCCTCAACGGTTATTGTTGCTTTGGCTTTCTGATTTCATTGATTCCACGGGAGCATTTTAAAGCAAATCCCATCATTTCATCCATAAATACTTACAGATCTACCAGGCTACAGACTTAAAGAACACAATACCTCCCTAACCGGCGTCGGCCTGCAGACTGAAGGGTCCCGGGTTCGATGCCGGTCAAGGGCACGTTCCTTGGTTGCAGGCACATCCCCAGGGGGTGGCTGATGGATGTTTCTCTCTCATCGATGTTTCTGACTCTCTATCCCGCTCCCTTCCTCTCTGTAAAAAAAATATCAATAAAATATGTTTAAAAAAAACACAATACCACCATCACACCTAGTGGAAGCAATGCTAATTCCTTCATATCATCTCATACTCAGTCTGAGTTCAGATTGTTTGATTGTCCCAAAGATGGCTTCTTCCGGTTGTTGGTTTGCTTGAGTCAAGACCCAAACAAAGTCCAGGTGTTGCTCTGGTTAATATGTCTCTCTTTTTTTAAAATATTTTTTTCTATTTTAAAGTTTTAATTTTTTTTCTTTTTTATATATTTTATTGGTTTTTCACAGAGAGGAAGGGAGAGGGATAGAGAGTCAGAAACATCGATGAGAGAGAAACATTGATCAGCTGCCTCCTGCACACCCCCCACTGGGGATGTGCCCACAACCCAGGTACATGCCCTTGACCAGAATCGAACCTGGGACCCTTGAGTCCGCAGGTCGACGCTCTATGCACTGAGCCACACCGGTCAGGGCTAATATGTCTCTTAAGTCTCTTTCAGCCTATAGCCCTTCTGCCCCCTTCCTTTGCTCTTTTATATCATGAATGCATCGCAGAAGCCATGCCATTTGCACGGTGGCATGTGCCATGTTCTAAACCTGTCGGATTGGATCCGGTGGTATCATTTAACATGTCCCTCGTCCCCTTTATCTCCTGTAAGATGGTGGTTACATCTGGAGCCCTGCTTAGATTCAGGTTCAATTTTTTGGCAAGGAGAGTTCATAGGTGCTGTGCACTTCCCATCACTGGAAGGCACAGTGGTGATTTTAAAATATATATATATATATATATTTTATTGATTTAGGAATTGAGAGAGAGAGAGAGAGAGAGAGAGAGAGAGAACATCAGTGATGAGAGAGAATCATGGATTGGCTGCCTCCTGCATTCCCCCTACTAGAAATATTTTATTGATTTTTTACAGAAAGGAAGGGAGAGGGATAGAGAGTTAGAAACATCGGTGAGAGAAACATCGATCAGTTGCCTCCTGCACACCTCCTACTGGGGATGTACCTGCAACCCAGGTATATGCCCTTGACCGGAATCGAACCTGGGACCCCTCAGTCTTCAGGCCGACGCTCTATCCACTGAGCCAAACTGGTCAGGGCCATGGTGATTTTTAAAAATTGAGGTATACCTTACCTACAGTAAAATGCACAAAAACTAAGTGAACTGCAACACCCACTGAGGTCAGGATATTAAAGCATTTCTATAGCCCAGACCACTCCTTCACGAAATGGTGCTTTTCCGGTTCTGTCATTCTTTCAGAGTTTGAATTCCTTTATAATGAGGAACTTTCTCATCAATTCTGGCTGCTCTGAAACACAGACAGGCAGGATAAATGTTTAATTTTTTGCTTTTTGCTGCCAATTAGTTGATGAATTGATTAGTAAGTTGGTGTCCTAGCAGCCTCCAAAAGTGACCATTGAGATTGTATTTTATTTTTTGAGGTTTTATTTATTTATTTATTTTATTTTTATTTTTTGCTTTTCCAACTTTATTTAGAAAAACAAATCCGGGTCCCAGTGCCCCCCACCCCCACCCCACCCCATAACTTAAATAACTTAGAGACAGAGTTGAGGGGCGGGCAGGTGTGGAGGAAGCAGCCACACTTCTTGTGCCCGCTTCTTGTCTGTCTTCTTGGCCGCCAGCTTCTTGTCCCGCTCGCCCGCGTGCTT
>NW_006282272.1:767560-775796 GCF_000327345.1 Myotis davidii
GGGGGGGCAACTGCTGCCGCAGGTACGCTCGCCCCAGGTGCCGGCCGCACTCGAGGTTTTATTTTTTAGTGCCATTATGAACTCAAGAGTTTTTTAAATATTTGGTGTATAAATAGATGTACTACTTTGCAGTCAGTATGCTTTTTGGGCCAAATTCTGCAATCTTGGGCCAGTAGAATCCCCTTAAAAATTGTTTTTTGTTTTTAAATATATTTTTATTGATTTTTTACAGAGAGGAAGGGAGAGAGATAGAAAGTTAGAAACATCGATGAGAGAGAAACATCGATCAGCTGCCTCCTGCACATCTCCCACTGGGGATGTGCCCGCAACCCAGGTACATGCCCTTGACCGGAATCGAACCCGGGACCCCCCAGTCCGCAGGCCGACGCTCTATCCACTGAGCCAAACTGGCTTCGGCCTAAAAATTGGTTTTATAAGCCTGGCTGGTGTGGCTCAGTTGTCAGAGCTTCATTCTATGCATTAAGAGGGGACCAGGGTCATAGAGGCACAAACAGACTGAGGAACCTCAGAGGAAGGCAGGGAGGGTGGTGGGGAGAGACCAGCCAATGGACTTGTATGCATATGGGCATGAGCCGTGGACACAGATAGTGGGGTGGTGAGGGTGGGGGTGGGAATAAAAAGAATGCAATGAAAGACCACCAAAAAAAAAAGAAAGAAAAAAAAGAAGGGGACAGGTTCGATTCCCAGTCAGGGCACATGCCTGGGCTGTGGGCAGCTGATCGATGTTTCTCTCGTGGATGTTTCTTCCTCTCTTTTGAAAATCAATTAAAAAACATATTCTTTTTAAAAAATGGGGTTTTTTAGTCATTTAATGTGACTTTGTAATTCTTAATTTCTAATAAGACAGGATATACCAGGTTCATCTTTTACATTTCCAGCCTCGGAAGTGAAATGAGTCATTTTCCCAAGGAGTTCTGTATATGTTTGTTTGTTTGTTTGTTTGAATTTATATTTAGTCACGGCAATCTGGCCGCTAGGTCTTTGTTGCTATTGTGTTGTTATTTCTCTTAGGTCTTTCCAGGGCACGGAGCTAGGAAAGATGTAATTTTTAGAAAAAGAAAAATAAATTATGCATTAATACTGCTGCATCCAATACAAATGACTTAATTTCTTTGATTTTGTGTTTCTGTCTCTTTCTCACATATAAAGTCTTGGTTCTTAATGATATTAGCATAATAACTTGCTTTATGCTCCTATATCACTAGATTAGTGTCAGGGTAACAGCACCAGGTCACCTGGAATAATTATTCTGGGTAGTTTTGCCCCCAAATTGATATGTAGTTATTTAGCTTCATTTGTTTTCATTCTTCTTTCATTTTTAAGGAAAGCTTTTTTTTTCTTTATTATACTGTTTTTAAATTATTTTGAATCTTATGGTTCCAATGTATAGCAGTGATCTGTTCCTGCATAACCAAATTTACTGGCTTAAAATCACAAGCATTTATTGTGTCACCATTTACCAGGGTCAGAAGTCTGGATGGGCTGAGCAGGGCGGTAGTTCTAGCTCAGGGTCTCATGAAATGGAAAGATGGTAGCTGGGCATGCAACCATCTTAAGGCTTAACTGGGGCTGGGCGATCTGCTCTCAGGATGGTTCATGTCCTAGCTGGTGTGGCTCAGTGGATAGAGCGTCGGCCTTTGGACTGAAGGGTCTCGGGTTCGATTCCAGTCAAGGGCAGGTACCTCAGTTGCAGGCTCCACCCTGGCCCTGGTCAGGGTGCGTGCAGGAGGCAACCCATCAATGTGTCTCTCTCACATGGATGTCTCTGTCTCTCTCTCTCTCTTCCACTCTCCCTAAAAATCAATGGAAAAATATCCTCGGGTGAGGCTGAACAAATAAATAAAAATAGATGGTTCACTCATGTGTCTGCTGGCAGGCTTCAGATCCTCACCAGGCGGGACTGCTCCAGAGAGCAATTGCTTTCCCCTGACACAAGTGACCCAAGAGAAAGAAAGAGTAGAACTGAAGCCGCATTGTCTTTTAAGAGCCTAATCGTGGGACATATTTTTATTGATTTCAGAGAGGAAGTCAGAGCGAGGGAGAGAGAGATAGAAACATCAATGATGAGAGAGAATCACTGTTTGACTGCCTTCTGCACACCCCCTACTGGGGATCAAGCCTGCAACCTGGGCATGTGCCCTTGCCCGGAATTGAACCCGGGACCCTTCAGTCTGCAGGCCGACGCTCTATCCACTGAGCCAAACCGGCTAGGGTAGATGCCATTTTTGAGCTTTCCACATTCTCTCCCTTTAGGAAACCACTTTTTATTCATTTTGGCTTTACCTCTTCATTGTTTTATTTTGAAAACGATCAGAAAATACGTGCCTATATGTATATTTCCAAAAACATACTCCTTTCTACGCAGCTTTGCTGCACCTTGCCTTTTTCAGTTAACACCATATCTTACAGATCACCTAACAGCAACACACAGAGATCTTCCTTACTCCATTTTATGGCCTTATTAAAGCTCACTATGTAGATCTACTATAGTTTAAATAAAACTTTAATGGCTTCATCATTTATTAATTCGTCTCCACTTTCTGGATGCCTAAGTGGCATATAATTTTCATCATTATAAAGAATGCTGTAGCCCTGGCCAGTGTTTCCAGTGGTTAGAGCATCAGCTGGCACACTGCACCGAAGGATTGTGGGTTCGATTCCTGGTCAAGGGCACGTATCTGGGTTGCATGTTCAATCCCCAGCCCCTGGGTGCATATGGGAGGCAACCAATCAATGTGTCTCTCTCACATCTCTCTCTCTCTCTCTCTCTCTCTCATCTCTCCCTTTTCCTCCCTTCCTCTCTTCCACTCTCTAAAAATCAATGGAAAAAATATCCTTGGGTGAGGATTAACAACAAAAAATAATAATGCTTTAATAGCTATCTTTGTATAAGCAGGTTTTTCTTGATGTAGGATTATTATCTTAGATTACAAGACTCTCAGATACAAATTGAATGAAGTCAAAGGTATGAGTAATTGCGCTCAGTTTTATTGCTAAATTGGTTCACAAAAGAGCTACACTGCATTACATTTCCACCTACAATCTACAGAGCGCTCATCTTCTCTGCATTCTTATCTGAATTGGAAAAGGAATAGTCTAATTCCTTTTAATCTTTACCATTTTGATATACTTAAGTATATTCTTGCAGCAGCCATGTATTTTCACATCAGACTTTTGTACTAAGGTACTTTATTTTATTACTGTCTATTTAAAAGATAACATTAATTTAGAAACTATAATATAGCAAATATCACTTTTGACTAAATTCACTTTTCTATATCTTTAACCTTAAGAGCATGTGGACTTATGGAATATATTTCTGAGCTAGTAAACATGCCAGACCATAACATGTGCAAAAATTATAAGGTACAGCAATGATTATACAAGCCGTAAAATACAATAGAAGTTATTCCCGCCATTTTAGTACAGTATATTCAGACACTCAGATAGTAAAATATTCAAGTTGTTTTGCTGGATTTGTAGCAGTGTGGTTGTTTTTACCATAACAATAGCCGTTAACCCGTTTTCCTGAAGAAATTATAAACTGTAGGTAGAGTCTGTTATTCATGAGCTACATATTTAGTACGTTTTAAAAGCAGACCTGCCTTGCTTCCCAGTCAGATCGCTATGATATGTGTTCGATTCATGTCCTCATGCTTCACGGGATTAATTAGCAAAATGATTTTTTCTCCCTTTTCCTTTCTGAGTGATATTTTTAAAACATTTTTGGCACTTACACAGTGCAGTTTATAGGTCATGAAAATATTCATATTATAAAGCACTTCCGCACAGCTCTTCTGCAGCTAGTGTAAATGCTGATTATCTCTATAGGCTTAGGTATTCGGAACGCCCAGCCATTTTCCTGAAATGTAACCAGACGCAACAGCAGAGCCCTGGGGGGGGGAGGGCGGTGAAGGACAGGGTGTTCCCCACCAAGGTCACCTGTCAGTCTTCAGTCTCATTATCAGTAAACAACGTTAACAAATGGTGCTGAAAAGCCCGGGAATTCTCCCGCCCAGGCTTAAAAGGAAACACGATGAGTCCCGCCTCTGCTCGAAAGGAAACAGGCCTGTTGCAATGAACCTTAGCGGCCCAATAGCAAACACCCATCACATCTCAGTACTTTCCAAAGCACGTTTTGGGGGGACCGTGGTGCAAAAATGAGCAGATACGGCCGATCGAGATCAATTCAGAAGCCAGTGAAAAAGGCGCCCTTTTGAAAGACCAGCACAGGATGGAAATGAACGAGAAAGCCGGATCCAGGGCTCGGGGAAAACAAATTGGTAGAGAACTTTTGCAGGTGCATCCTGGTCATATGTATCCAAATTCCTTAAAGGTACATCCCCTCAGCGGAGCCATTACATAGGTAGCATTTCATCCTGAAGAAATAATTGAGGGCAGGGGCAGAGGAAAACAACAAGGATGTTTGTGCAGTACAGGGGGTGATAGAGAAAGCTAGCAACCACCGATGTCCGGGCTGTTTCAGGAAGCTGTGTCCACCTGCAGTCATGCAGAGAAATCCTGGAGAGGCCTGTGTGTGGCCGGCCTGTTAGTGCGCATGTCTGACATGCGAGCTCCTTTCCTTCTGAGCTCCCAGATCCCAGAGACTGTCCAGGGCAGCAGTGCTCACTGCCCCAGCCCCAATCATGACAGCCTGCTCCCCCTTTCCCAGCTTCCCCTGCGCCTCCGATGGGCCTCTGATCCAGTTCTGGCCAATTACACATAAGGCTAGTGTACTGGGGACTTCTGGGGACATTTCTGCTTTCCTGATTTTTTTAAAAAAGACAGATACTGCCCGAACCGGTGTGGCTCAGTGGATAGAGCATCGGCCTGCGGACTGAAGGGTCCCAGGTTCGATTCCAGTCAAGGGCATGTACCTTGGTGGCGGGCACATCCCCAGTGGGGAGTGTGCAGGAGGCAGCTGATCGGTGCTTCTCTCTCATCGATGTTTCTAACTCTATCCCTCTCCCTTCCTCTCTGTAAAAATATAAATAAAATATATTTTAAAAAGTCAGATACTGTTGATGGCAACAATCTCCTACTACAGACCTTCTGTTAAGTAAGACTGACTCTTTAAAAAAAATATTACAAACATTTTCAACAATTATCTTCAAATTTGAATGTTTTTAAAAAATATATATTTTATTGATTTTTTACAGACAGGAAGGGGGAGGGATAGAGAGTTAGAGACATCTATGACAGAGAAACATCGATCAGCTGCCTCCTGCACACCCCACACCGGGGATTCAGCCCACAACCCAGGCCTGTGCCCTGACCGGGAATCAAACTGTGACCTCCTGGTTCATAGGTCGATGCTTAACCACTGAGCCATGCTGGCTGGGTGAGATTGACTCTTTCTTAAACAATTTTTATTTATTGATTATACAGAGAGAAGGAGAGAGAGACAGAGAGAGAAAGAGAAAGAGACAGAGAGAAAACATCGATTCGTTGTCCCACTTATTGATGCATTCATTGGTTGATTTTTGTATGTGCCCAGACTGGGGCTCGAACCCTCAACCTTGGCGTATTGGTGATGCTCTAACCACTTGAGCTGCCTGGCCAGGGCCAAGGCTGACTCTTATTCCTTAAGGATCAGCCGGGTCTCCTGCTATTTGCAGTCAATGTCCCCGACTCTGATGGATGCCCGACGTGCTGCTTAGCTCTGCCTTCAGGCGTCCCAGCTGTTGGGAGCACTACAGGCTGCCCGCCTTCATCTGCCAGCGACCTCCAGGAACCGGACTGTGCTGAGGTCAGCTGCCAGGCCCCATGTCATGCCCCGTGCCCAGGGGCCAGCCCACATCTAACAGCAGGGGAGTGTGAGGCCCAGCCTTCTGCAACCTGGGGCGCTCTAAGCTACAGAGCGGAGGCCTTGTTGCTCCTGCACCATTGCTAGCCTGTGCTCTGTCTAATCCTACTTTATTCCCTTCCCCAGACATTTGATCCTGAAAACAGCGCCTCAGAAACTTCCTGAGTCTGTTTCCTGGGAAACCCCACCCCAGCACTACTGACACATTCATTCAATGGAAAGATGTTCCAAACTTATTGCTCAATGACAAAACGACACGCTAGAGAACAGTATGCGTGATGTCATCCTGCTTTCTTGCTGTACAGATTCTATATTTGCCGAGAGAAATATCTGGAAAACTTTTTAGGAGATATTCTGAGAATACATTTTTAAAAGAATAGTTGGTACATAATGTTATATTCGTTTCAGATGTAAAATAGAGAATGTTTTTATGATCTTGTAATATTGGCAAATTTCTTAAATAATAAGTGCAAACCATAAGGAAAGGCTTATACATTTGAATACACTTAAAACATATGTCAATCCAAGGAAACTATAAAGACAGTGAAACCATAAGCCACAAACTAGGAGACAATATTTTTATATTTTCAGTATGATAACTGACAAAAGATTGCATCCAGAATATATCATAAACGAGAAAAAGTCAAATCTAATAGAGAAGGAAGCAAAGAATAGGAAAAGGCAATTCACAACAGAAAAAACATACATGGCCAATAACATAGTAAGAGACACAACCTCGACAACTCTCAAAACTGGTTTCCAAAGGGCTCATGTTGGCAAGAGTGTGGGGGATCAGGTATGGACATATAATATTCTTTTCTTTGATACACAATATTCTGAAAAATCATCCTTTTCATAAGTAGTCTGGACCAGGATTATTTGGAGAGTAATTTTTTAAAAAAATATATTTTATTGATTTTTTACAGAGAGGAAGGGAGAGGGATAGAGAGTTAGAAACATCGATGAGAGAGAAACATTGATCAGCTGCCTCCTGCACACCTCCCACTGGGGATGTGCCCGCAACCAAGGTACACGCCCTTGACCGGAATCAAACCTGGGACCCTTAGTCCGCAGGCCGACGCTCTATCCACTGAGCCAAACCGGTCAGGGCTGTAGAGTAATTTTCAATAGCAAAAAGGATTAAGCAACCTCAGTTTCTACTGGGGAAGGAAAACTGTGGCCCACTCTCTGCCATAGAGTCCCTGGGGTCGTAGGCTGAGTTAAAAAGCAGGAAGGGAATGGGTATGTGCTGGATCTTTCTTCAAAATTGGCCAGTTTTATATTCTCACCAACAGGGGTTGAGCGTTCCTGTTGCTCCACATCACCACCAACATTTGGGGTCATTAGTTATTTTATTTATTTATTTTAAAAATGTGTTTTTATTGATTTTAGAGAGGAAGGGGGAGGGGGAGAGAGAGAGAGAACAACATCAATGATGAGAGAAAATCATCAACTATATGCTCCCTACTGGGGATCGAGCCCGCAACCCAGGCATGTGCCCTGACTGGGAATCAAACCCTGACTTTCTGGTTCATAGGTCGATGCTCAACCATTGAGGCACACGAGCCAGGCCTGGGTTGTCAGTCACTTTAATTTAGCCATTCTCATAGGTGTATAGAGGTATTTCATTGTGGCTTTAATTTGTATTTCTCCAGTGACTAATGGCCTTGATCACTTTTTTATGCGGATAATTGGCCATTTGTTTATTTTATTTTGAGAACTATCCATTCAAGTTTTTGCCCATTTTAAGGTGCGTTGTTTTTCTATTATTGAGTTATAGAATTCTTAGTCATTTGTCAGATATGTGTTCTCTGAATATTTTTCCCAGTATGTAGATTGCCTTTCAATATTCTTAATGTTGTCTTTTTTAAAAAATATATATATATTTGGCCCTAACCAGTTTGGATCAGTGGATGGAGCGTCGGCCTGCGGACTAAAGGGTCCCAGGTTCGATTCTGGTCAAGGGCATGTACCTTGGTTGCGGGCACATCCCCAGTGGGGAGTATGCAGGAGGCAGCCGATCGATGTTTCTCCCTCATCGATGTTTCTAACTTTCTATCCTTCTCCCTTCCTCTCTGTAAAGAAATCAATAAAATATTTTTTTTTTAAAAAAAGAGGCCTTTAAACCCTGCTCCTAACAGGGTCCCCAACCAGTACAAGAAGCTCAAAAGGTGAACTTTTACTTTAGAAAGAAACCTTTACGTGGACTTAAAAGCTAGCATGTGTTTGATGGTCATAACATTCTTGGGTCAGAGACAAAAGACGGTCTCACAAGTTGTCTGTTAGCCAGCACAGGGTGTGAAAGACACAGTCCAAAAAGATCACAGCCAGCCATACTAACCGATTCCTGACAAGCAATTTACATTCACAGTGTAAATTCCGTGCTCCCAGACATGGAGCCTCACTGCC
>NW_006282272.1:776409-785004 GCF_000327345.1 Myotis davidii
GTGGGAGATGGATGAAATAGCACATTTACATAAAGCCAAGGTTACCTATTTCTTCCTTTCTCCTACCATATGGTACTGGCTTCTGTAAATAAGTCATGGCTTCTCCAAATGCATTTAAGATATGAAACTATTTATTTATTAAAAATTTTTTTTTTTATTGATTTCAGGGAGAGAGGGAGAGAGAGATAAAAACATTGATGATGAGACAGAGTCACTGATCCACTGCCTTCTGCATGCCCCACACTGGGGATCGAACCTACATCTGGGCAGTTGCCCTTGACCGGAAGTTAACCTGGGACCCTTCAGTATGCAGGCGGACGCTCTATCCACTGAGCCAAACTGGCTAGGGCTAATGTTGTTTTTTGATGAGCAGAGTTTTTAATTTTGATGAAATCTAGTTTATCAATATTTTCTTTCATGGTTCTGCTTTCTGTGACCTGCTCAGCCAACTTTATCCCAAATCATGAAGATATTCTTCTAACGTTTCCTGTTTAAAAATATATGGTTTTACCACTTAACACACAGGTGTGTGGTCCATCTCAGAATAATTTTTTTCAGAATAATTTTGGTATATGGTGTGAGGTAGAGGTTGACAGTCACATTTTCCATCCGGAGAGCCAGTTATATGGCATCATTTGTTGCATAAACTTTCCTTTCCCTATTACATTGCTTTGGTGCTTTTGTAAAAATATCAAATGACTACGCAAGTGCGGGTCTATTCCCAGCTCTCTGTTCTACTTGTCAATTTATGTGCCCTACTCTCATGACCAGTGTAGCTTTCCAATAAGCCTTGAAGTCAGGTAGTGTAAGTTCCCATGCTTTTGTTTTTCCCTTTCAAATTCCTTGGATAGCCCAGGTCCTTTATATTTCCATATGTACTTTAGAATTAGAGTTTCAATGTCTACAATATTGTCTTCCACTTCATGGACCGGATCTACCTCCCCATGTAGTTTTTCTTTAGTTTCTCTCAAAAATGTGTTCTAGCACCGAGGTCTTGCCTGTGTTACATTTATTCCCAATTATTTTATGGTTGTTGATGATCTTATGCATGAACTTAATTTTTAATTTTATTTTGCAATCATTTGCTAGCAGCATATAAAATACAGTTGGGTTTAAGCAAATGAATCTTGCATCTGTGACTGACATGTGGCAGCTGCGCATATTTCTTCAGGTTTTCTAAATAAACAGTCATGCCACCTGCCAACGCAGACTGCCAGGCCTGGCATTTCTCTTGCTTTGTTGCAGGGGGCGGGCTTCAGACACGATGTTGAGAGAAGGGGTGAGAATGGTGTTCTTACCTTCCTGCTAGGAAGGAGAAGATGTTCAATATTTCAGCCCTAACTAGACTAATACATAAAAACATATTTTAAAAATAAATAAATAAACTCTCGCCCTAACCGGTGTGGCTCAGTGGATAGAGCGTCGGCCTGCAGACTGAAGGGTCCCAGGTTCGATTCCGGTCAAGGGCATGTACCTTGGTTGCGGGCACATCCCCAGCGGGGAGTGTGCAGGAGGCAGCTGATCGATGTTTCTCTCTCATCGATGTTTCTAACTCTATCCCTCTCCCTTCCTCTCTGTAAAAGAAATAAATAATAAATAAATAAATAAACTCTCAACCCCTGTTGGTGATAGCTTTTTTTGTCCTTTATGATTTTGAAAACAGAACAGTAGAAACTATCCAAAATTAAACACATAGAGAAAAGGGAGTTTTAAAAAATGGAAGAGTCCGGCCTGTGTGGCTCAGTGGTCGAGCATCACAGTTCGATTCCAGGTCAGGGCACATACCTGGGTTGTGGGCTTGATCCTCAGTGTGGGCCTCCTGGTTCATAGGTCGCCGCTCAACCACTGAGCCACTCTGGCCGGGCTGTATTAACCATTTTACGTGTAGCGTTTAATAGTGTTAAGTACATTCATATAATCATACAGCCAACCCCCAGAAGTCTTTTCATTTTGCAAAACTGAAACTATACCCATGAAATAACTCCCCATTCTCCCTCCCTCCCCCAACCCCTGGTAATCACCATTCTACCCTGTCTCTGCACATCTGACCACTAGGTACATCATATAAGTGGAATCATACAGTGTTAATCTTTTTGTGGCTGGTTAATTTCACTTAGCATAATGTCCTCAAGGGTCATCCATGTTGTAGCACATGTCAGAATTTTTCTCATTTTTAAGGCTGAATAATATTCCATTGTGTGGACAGGCCACATTTTTATATCTATTTGCTTATGGATGGACACGTGGGGTGGCTATTGCGAATAATGCTGCTAGGAGTAAGGGTGCACAGATGTCTCCTTCAGGCCCTGCTTTCAATCTTTTCTTGTGTCTGTCCCAGAAGTATACTTGTTGGATCATATGGTCATTCTATTTTTCACTACCAAGCATGTATTTGATAAGGGATTTGTGTCTAAGATATATTAAAAAGTTCTCAAAACTCAATAATAAGGAAACAAACAACACAGTAAACTTGGAACAACTGATTTGAACAAACGCTTCACCAAAAAAGTTATATGACTGGCAAAAAGCACTTGAAGAGATGCTTTACGTCATCACTATCAATAGGGAGATTAAACTTAAAACCGTGAGATACCACTACATGCCTAGTAGAATGGCAAAAAGTAAAAAGACGGACTGCATCAGGCACTGGCGAGGAGGCAGAGGGTGCTGGCCGAACTGCAAAATGGTGCAGTACTCAGCACTAACAGATGAATTAGTGATACATCAACAACATGTATGAGTCACAAAATCTCTGCTGTGTGCAAGAAGCCAGATGATAATGAGAATATATTGTATGATTCCAATTATTATTATTTTGAAATATACTTTTTATTGATTCCAGAGAGAGGAAGGGAGAGGGAGAGAGAGAAACATCAATGATGAGAGAGAATCACTGATTAGCTGCCTCCTGCACGCCTCACACTGGGAACTGAGCCCGCAACCCAGGCATGTGCCCCTACTGGGAACTGAACCGTGGCTTCCCAGTTCATAAGTCGATGTTCAACCACTGAGCCACGCCAGTCGGATTGTATGATTCCATTTATATAAAATTATAAAATCCGCAAAATAACCTATAGTGACTGAAAGCAGGCCAGTGGTTCCCTGAGCAAGGGTGTGGTGGGAGGGGGGTTGGAGGGAGGAATAGCAACACCAGGAAAATTTCCAATCATAGATATGCTCACTATATTAATTGTGGTGATGATTTCATGGATATGAAATATAATAACATGAAACTATATATATTCTTATATTATATATAAAACTATAAACAATTTTCAGATTATACATTTTAAATATGTGAAGATTTTTTTATATCAATTAGCCTTAATAAAAGCCTGCACAGAAACCCCCAGACTTGGGTTTCTCACCCCCAAACTGGATCTATGTTGTCTTGTATAATACTAGTGGCCCAGTGCATGGATTTGTGCACATTGAAAGAAAATTAATTAGAAGAAATATCCTACATAATAAAAGCCCAGCAACCGAATGGCAGAACGATGAAAACAACCGGTTGACCAGTCGCTATGATGCGCACTGACCACCAGGGGCAGACACTCAATGCAGGCGCTGCCTCCTGGTGGTCAGTACGCTCCCACAGTGGGAGCGCCGCTCAGCTGACCAGGATGAGTGGCTGCTCCTGCAGTGGGCCGATTCCTGCAGGCCACACCCCCCACCAGAGCACGAATCCCGTGCACCGAGCCTCTAGTTTTTAATATCATTATTCACCCTTTCTCTATAATATAAATGTCAACCAAATTCATGCTCGATAATGACAGATCAAAACACACACGTGCAATTGGCATCAGCGAGAGCTTTACAGGTATCGCACATGCGCGAGTCAACATTTATTTTTAAATTGCCAGTGCGTGTCATATGTACCAGCTGGTCGGATTGTCGGATGGACGTATGGTTGGTCACTTGGCCTTTTATACATATAGATTAAAAGCAGGGAGACATAAGGCTGTTGGCAGGGGCTTAGCTTTTCGAGGTTTTTTTTTTTTCAGTCCAGTCATTTATCTTCTAAGAATGTTCCCCACTCAGCCCTGTCCAGGTAGCTCAGTTGGTTGGGAGCATTGTCCCAAAGTGCCATGGTGGTGGGTTCGATCCCCAGTCGGGGCACCTATAAGAATCAACCAATGAATGCATAAGTAAGTGCAACAACAAATCTCTCTCTCCAATTAATTTAAAAAAAGAAAAAGAACGCTCCTCTCTCACATGGATCTCCTACAATAGAAGAGGCTTGCCAAAGCCAAAGCTGAACGCAGAGCCGTGGGGCAACCATTTCCTGCTGCGGCGAAGATCAAAGGGGAACCTTGGGACTTCCACTTTTGAGAAGGTAGATGTGCTTTCCCCGGGACGGAATGTGAAATACGGAGAGCGGAGAGGAAAAGGCACCAGTGAGACAGGCCAGCAGCCCAGAAACATCCACAGGCACAGACAAGACCAACACAAAGTTCCACACAAAGCCCTCTCTCCGGCCAGCATACCAGGAAAAGGACAGATCAACAAGACAGCAATCTTTCAGATGATCGCTGTGCTCCAGCCAAACACCACAGGAAATGACCGTGACCCCCCTCGGCCACCATAGGCCACGCGAGGAGCTAGACTTCCACCATCCCTTCCCCCACTCAGGGGGTGCCAGAGGAGCTGAGTGGAAGGAGAGACGTACATCCCTGCTGGGTAGTAAGGAACCCCCACCCCGTGGCGCAGCAGAAACCACACGGGGCCTGGGCTTCCACCCGGCCAAGCAGTGAGGGGGCCCTGGGCTCCTCTCTGGGCGGCGTCCAGGAGGCCTCGTGGACCCACCACGTGAAGGCAGTAATGAAGCACCTTTAACCCTCCCAGCCAGGGGGTATCATGGAGGCCCAGTGAGGAACCTGACCACCACCCCCCCTTTCTGGCAGCAAGGAGGCACACCCCCTCACACCATGTCAACACAGGCCACTGGCCAGCCTGGACTTTCACCCCACCTGGCAGCCGCGGGCAGTGCCCTCACCTCCCCCGCCCCAGCAGCTGCACGGGAAGTCTGCTAGCCCAGGTTGCAATCATATCTGGAGCCTCAGCCATTAGGCCACAGTGGCCTGGCTGCAATAGAAACCTCTGATTCCAAGAACCGGGCGATCTCAATTTGAATGAGAAAAGACAAGCTAATGACAGAATTGTTAGGATTCGTGGACAAGGGTCTTAAAGCAGCTGTCATAAAAGGGCTCAATGAACAAATTACAGACAGGCTTGTAAAACAGTTTCTTTTAAAGCCTCAGCAAGAAATCCAACATATAAGGAAGCTCAAGATGGAAATTTTCGAATTAAAATTGCAGCGATTGAAATAAAAAATTAATGCATAGACTCAGTAGCAGACTATAAAGGACAGAGGAAAGAATCAGAGAATGTGAGGGTAGAACAGAAGTTACAAATCTGAACAACACAGAAAATAGACTGAAAAAAAAAATAAAAAAAGAACAGAGCTTCAGAGACATGTAAGACTATAACTAAAAACCCGAATGTTCAGATCATGGGTGTCTCAGAAGAAGAGGAGTAAGGCAGAGCTAAAATAATATTCAAAGAAATAATGGCTAAAAAGTTCCAAAATTTGGCCTGGCTCATGTGGCTCAGTGGTTGAGTGTGAACCTATGAACCAGGAGGTCACGGTTCGATTCCTAGTCAGGGCACATGCCTGGGCTGTGGGCTTGGTCCCCAGTGCAGGGCATGCAGGAGGCAGCCGATCCATGATTTCCTCTCATCATTGATGTTTCTGTCTCTCTCTCCTTCTCCCTTTCTCTCTGACATCAATACAAATATATTTTATAAACATTGCAAAATTTGGCAAAAGACATAAACCTACAGATTCAAGAAGCTGAGCAAACTCCAAATAGGATAAAGCTAAAGCAATCCATGCCAAGGCTCGTCATAGTCAAACTTCTGAAAATTTAAGACAAAGAAAAAAATCTCAAATCCAGCCAGACAGAAAGGACACCCCCTGTAGAACAATTGAAGTGATAGTGGGTTTCTTCTCAACAGAAACTACAGGGGCCAGAAGGAAATGGCACCACATTTTCCAAGTCACAGTCTGAAGTCTGGTTCCTACTGGACATGTATGGCCTCTCAGCGATGTACAGTGAAAAAAATCCCAAGTGGGGGACTGACTGTAATAGTTAAAGCAGCACTACACATGCTACCTAAAGAGCCACACCCAGGAACACTCCAGACAAATCAAAATGAAAAGTTAGCAACGTCCAGGCAACCCCCAGGAAGACAGGGAAAAGGCCTTCTCGTGGCAAATGAGAGGCTGATGGTGTAGGGGTGGGAGTGGGGCGGGGGCGAGGAGGAGGTTTCTTCATCTCTACACCGGGGCCAGTGCAGAGCTAACCTGGACCTTTTTGCCCAAGGAAGCGTGGTCCAGCCCATGCTGGGGGCCCTGGGGACAGGGAGAGGAGGGAGTTCTGCGCGCGGGTGACTGTTTCTGCTGCTGCCTAAGGAAGGCTCTCGTCCAGGCTGCCAGCTGACCCTCCAGCACCACAGGGTTCCCTCCTGCAAGCCGATGACGAGCCCAGAGCACCTCTCTGTGTGTGACACGCTGCCGGGAAAATGGAACATGGAACCGGGATGGCCTGACGCATCTTGGGCAAGGACAGGGGCGCACTCGGGCAGCCTTGGTCTCTGAACAATTAGGAAGAAAATGGATCCTGAGGTTGGGTGGTTCAACTCCCTGTCATTTGACTGGGGTGGGACTTCTGTGCCGGCCAGGCAGGTGGCCCTGTGTTTCTGGCCCCTCCATCCTGAGACTCCCAGAAGACTTCCCAGGGTAGTTGTTGATAATTTCTACTAGAGGTCTGATGCACGGCATGCATGCAAAGGGCTCGGCCCCCGCTGCCGTGGCTTCATCTGGAAGGTCGTCCGGAAGGACGTCTGGTCTAATTAGCATATTACACTTTTATTATTATACTTTGATTTAAACAAATTTTTAAAGTATATTTTATTGATTTAAGAGAGGAAGGGAGAAGGAAAGAGAGAGAGAAACATCAATGTTGAGAGAATCATGGATCATCTGTCTCCTGCACACCCCACACTGGGGATCGAGCCGAAACCCAGGCGTGTGCCCTGACCAGGAATTGAACCGTGACCTTTCGGTTCATAGGTCAATGCTTGACCACTGAGCTATGCCGGCTGGACTATAATTTTGATACTTTTAAAAAAGAAGAAAGGTGTTGGGGGCTATTTGTGCATTATACATCATTCATGATTCCAAATGTTATTTTCATCATTTCAACATTAAAGCATCTTAATATTCTCAATAATGACACTGGAAACTTTAAATAATAAAATTGATATTAAGAAAACAATAAGCTAGCCAATAGGCCCTTATGTATAGATGCTTAAGTTTAGCTGATCTGGGCAAAGTTGCTGGTTTTGCATTCTTAAGTCTTACAATCTAGGTTTCCATGGATTTCTATTAATAGTATTAATAGCATTTTATGGCTTTCTCTGTAGATCTCTTGCATAACTCTGGTAGATTTATTTGGTGTACTTAGGGCTTTGAGGTTGCTATAACTTATTTCTTTTAAAGTTGCATTTTCTAATTATTATTTTTTAAATTGAACTTATTGGGGTGACATTGGTTCGCAAAACCACCATTATTTTTTTGATGGCCTGTAAAAATGATTTTGCGTTTTGACATTTTATGCTGCATCTTGCACATACACAACTGTCTACATACACAGTCTGCTAACAGACCAGTGCCGGTTTTATCTCCTTCTCGCGAGGCATGGCGGTCTCCCCTTTATTCTCTTTTGCCTCCCGGTGCTCGCTGCCCGCAGTGCTGATTAAACGGCGAGAGCGGACGTCCTTGTGCTGATGCGGGCTGCAGGGTTTTAGTGGGGGCCCCTTTAAGGAGGCCCGGTTCTCTCCGGAGCTTTCTAAGAATTCTCATCATGAATGGATGTGATACTGAAATGCTTCTAATGTGTTTTGAGACACTCATAATTTCCTCCTTTATTCTGCTAATACAGTGAGTGGCATTTATTTTCAAATTGCACACCAACCCCGCGATTCGGGAACAAACAGCTCCCCGCAGGGGATAAGGCAGCCGGTGCCGCCCCGCCCACACCGTCACCGTGACTCACGGGAGCGGCTCCGGCTCTCCTGTGTCTGAGGACCCTGCTGAGACTGTGGGCAATTCATTCTCCAGGAGGGAATCACCTGACGGGGAGAATCTGTAGGAAGATTTACCGTTTGGTTTTGTGCACGAGGGTTCGTGTGTGTGTGTGCAAGTGTGTATGTGTGTGCATGCGTGTATGTGTGTGCACATGTGTGTATGTGTGCGTGTGCACGCATGTGTGCACGTGTGTGCGCGTGCGCATGTGTACGTGTGTGTGTGTGTGTTTGCTTTCAAACCGGACGCATACTTTCCCACCCTTTTCTTACTAATGTGGGCATTATCTATGTTGGTTCTGCGTTGCTGCATAACAGACCGCACCGAAGTCAGTGACATGAATCCATAGTGTCTGATGACGGCTCACGAAGGACTTCACCAAGGACACTGGGGGCCGGGCTCTGTGCTGGGATGTCGGGGCTCAGTGGGGAGACCGAGATGTCCCG
>NW_006282272.1:785096-788369 GCF_000327345.1 Myotis davidii
TCTTTGAAGTCTGGGCTCAGCTCGGATGGTCCACCGGAGTGCCTGCATTTGGTTCTCCTTGTGGCTTTGGTGGCGTTAGCTCAGCGGTTCTCAACCTGTGGGTCGCGACTAGGTGGTCAGACTTTTTTTTTTTTTTAAAGTATAATTGTATTGATTTCAGAGAGGAAGGGGGGGGGAGAGAGAGAGAGAGAGAGAGAGAGAAAGAGAGAGAGAGAGAGAGAGAGGCATCCATGGGGAGAGAGAATCATGGATGGGCTGCCTCCTGCACACCCCCTACTGGGGATCGAGCCTGCAACCCGGGCATGGGCCCTGACGGGGAATCGAACCGTGACCTCCTGGTTCATAGGTCGGCACTCAACCACTGAGCCACACCGGCTGGGCCATGGTCAGACTTCTCCCATGGCAGCTCAGGGCTCAAAGAGCGTGTATTGTAGCGAGCAAGGCGGGAACTGCGTGGCATTTTCTGGCTTAGCCCCAGAGTCAGCAAACTGCTTCTGTGAAAGACCAGAGGGTAAAGGGTTTAGGTTTGCGGGCCATGGAGTCTCTCTTGCAACTACCCGACTCTGCTGCTGCAGCGCGAGTGGCCATCCTCAGCGCATCAGCCGATAGGCGTGGCTGTGCAGAAAGGCAGACCCAACTGCATTCCTCTGACAGATAGATTATTGATGGCCACTGAAATCTGAATTCCATATAGTGTGCGCATGATCCTTTGGAGTTTTTTGCAGCCATTTAAGAAAAATGTAAAAGACATTCTTGGCTCACTGACTGTACAAAAATAGAGCGCAGGCCAGATATGGCCCATGGGGGTGTCGTTTGCCAATCTCTGATATAGAACATTTCTGTCCCTGCGAAAAGCTCCCTTGCTCATTTTTTCAGTTAATGCCTACCTTCACCTCTGGCCTCAGGCAACCATTGGCCTGCTTTCTGTCACTGTAAAATAGTTTCACTCATTCTAGAATCTGATATGAACGGAATCATACAGTATGTCTGGCTTTTATTACTCATCATAATGCTGCTCAGATTTGTCTAAGTTGTATGTATAAATAGTCTGTTCTTCTTTCTTTTTAAAAATATGTTTTTATTAATGGAGAGACAGAAACATCCATGATGAGAGAGAACCATGGATCGGCTGCCTCCTGCATGCCCCACCCTGGGGATTGAGCCTACAACCCGGGCATGTGCCCTGACCGGGAATCGAAACGTGACTTTTGGTTCATAGGTCGATGCTCAACCACTGAGCCACACTGGCCGGGCAGGGTTTTTTTTATTTTTTACTGTTGAGTAGTAATCTATCCTATGGGTATACCATGACTTGTCTATCCATTTCTCTATTGATAGATTTACATGTGGTTCCCAATTTTTGCCTACTACAAACAAAGCTGCTATGCACATTTGTGCACAATTCTCTGTATGTTTTCATTTCTTTTGGGTAAATAAAGAGTGGAATTGCTGGATTACATAGTAAGCACATGCTTAATGCTGAATCTGCAAAATTATTCCCAAAGCCGCTGTACCGTTTTTCACATCCTGTCAACCTTGGCATCGCTAGTCTTTTTAATTCGGTCTATTCCGGTGTGTGTGTAAGAGTACCTTGCTGTGGCTTTCATTTGCATTTTCCCATAAACTAATAATGTTGAATATCTTTTCATGTATTTATAGGTCATTTGTATATCTCCTTTTTTAAAGTGTGTGTGTGTGTGTGTATATATATGTATATATATATATTTATGTTTTTGGCGATGTTTTGGGAGATTGTCTTATTATTCTTTTTAGAAATATATATTTTTATTGATTTCAGAGAGGAAGAGAGAGTGAGAGAGACAGAAACATCCATGATGAGAGAGAATCATGAATCAGCTGCCTCCTGCACGCCCCACACTGGGGATCAAGCATACAACCCGGGCATGTTCCCTGACCGGGAATTGAACCGTGACCCCAACCACTGAGCCATGGCAGCCGGGCTTACTATTCTGTTAAGAATTCTTTGCGCATTCTGTATACAAGTCATTTGTCAGACAAATACATTGAGAATATTTTCTCTCTGTGGCTTGTTTTTTCATTTTCTTATTAGTGATTTCCAATGGGCAGTAGTTTTTAATGTTTATTAGGTGCAACATATTAAATTTTTCTTGTATAGTTCACATTTCTGTGTCTTATTTAAGAAATCTCTTTTTACTCCAAGATCACAGAAATTTCCTCCTATGTTTTCTTTTTCTTTTTTTTTAATCCTTACCTGAGAATATGTTTATTGATTTGAGAAAGAGGAAGGGAGAGAGAATCAATGATCAGCTGCCTCCTGCATGCCCCACACTGGGGATTGAGCCCTCTTGGTGCATAGGTCGACGCTCAACCACTGAGCCACACTGGCCAGGGCAAGGAAGTTTTTTTTTATTCCTAATCTTCAGAGAGATTTTATCATGAATGAGCATTGAATATTGTCAAATGTGTGTGGTGTTTTTCTTTTTTTGTATTGAGGTGATCACACAATTTTTTTTAGTCTATTAATATGGACAATTTTATTGATTGATTTTCAAATGGTAAACCAATCTATATTCCTCAGATAAATACCACTTGGTCATGTGTATTATCATATGTACATATACTAGGGGCCCAGTGCACTACCGGTGTCCCGCCTTGGTCTGATGTCCTCGCTCACCTGCTCCACCATCCAACAGCAGCTGATGCCTGCTATGTTCTGCACACACCCCCTGGTGGTCAGTGCACATCATAGCGACTGGTTATTCAGTTGTTCGGCCGTTCGGTCTATTTGCATATTAGCCTTTTATTATATAGGATAACTAAATGGCTGGGTTTGAGTTGTTAATATTTTATTAATAATTTGTGGCCTGATTGGCATGGCTCAGTCGTTGAGCGTTGACCTATGAACCAAGAGGTCACAGTTTGATTCCTGATCAGGGCATATGCCCAGGTTGCAGACTCACTCTCCAGTAGGGGGTGTGCAGGAGGCAGCTGATCAATGATTATCTCATCATTGATGTTTCTCTTTCTCTCCCTCTCCCTTCATCTCTGAAATCAATAAAAAGTTATTTAAAAAATATAATTTTTGTGTCTATGTTTTTGAGGAATATTAGTCTGTAGTTTTACTTGCTTGTAATGTCTTCACTAGGTTTGGGTATCAGGATAATGCTAGCCTCATGAAAGGAGCTGGAAGTGTTCTTTTCTATTTTCTGAAATTTTAACTTTTTGAGATGCCTAATGGATTAGAGTCATTGGATGGTAATATTTCTCTCTATAGCGTCTGTTAATAGCATT
>NW_006282272.1:788419-788690 GCF_000327345.1 Myotis davidii
TAGGATTAGCATTGTATCTTCCTTATGTGCTTAAAGTTCAGTGAAGCCATCTAGACCTGGAGTTTTCTTTCGGGAGTGGTTATTTGTGAATTCAATTTTGAAATTGATATAGGACTTTTCTTCTGTTCTAGTCCTTGTTGAATCCATTTTCATAATTTTTGTCTTTCAGGGAATTTGTTCATTTCATCTAGTTATTAAACTTACTGGTATTAAGTCTATATATATATACATATATATGTATATATGTATATACAGGTGTGTATGTTTTAAA
>NW_006282272.1:788819-797562 GCF_000327345.1 Myotis davidii
TATATATAAAATAGTCTTTATTATCTATATGCCATACCCTCTTTTATTCCTGATAGTAATAATATGTGTCTTTTTCTCTCTTCCTGATCAGTCTAGCTAGATAGAGGTTTATCAATTTTATTGACATTTTCAAAGAACCAGCTCCTGGTTTCATTGGTTTTCTTTATTGTTTCTTCATTTCTCATTTTGCTGATTTCTGTCCCCATCTTTCCCTTTCCCTCCTCCTAATTACTTTGGGTCTAACATGTTCTTTTTCTAGCTTCTTACGGCGGTAGCTTAGACAATTGGTTTTAGACATTTCTTCTTTTCTTATGTACGTATTTGAAGTCATAAAATGTCCTTATGAGTTCTTCTTTGACTCATGTGTTATTTAGAAGCACATGAGTTTCCAAATATTTGGGCATTTTCCAGACATTTTTCTCTTACTGGTTTGTAACTTAAATCTGTTGTGGTAAAGGAGCATGTGCGATATGGGCCAGCACAAGCGCTGCTTTGGCGAATGTTCCATGTGCGCTTGAAAAAGAATGTTCACTCTGTAGCTGGGTGGGGTCGTTTTAAAATGTCAGTTAGGTCAAGTTGAATGATTACGTTGTATTCTTTACTCCTATCGATTTCCTGTCTGCTTTTCTGTCAATTACTATGGGAATGATGTTGAAATCTCCAATTGTAATTTTGGCTTCATCTATTTCTCCTTTCACTTCTGTCAGTTTTGCTTCCTGTAGGCAGCATCCAGTTGGGTGTTGCTTTTTATTTATTTTTAAACCCTGTCTGATCCTTTCTGCCTTCTAGTTGGAGCATTTAGAGCATCGACATTTAAGGCATCAGTATGGCTACCTTTAAACGGAACAGCTGCTCTTCGTTTTATTATCTGTTCTTTGCTTCCCTTTCTCTCTTTGGCTTGATGGAGAGCTTTTGTGCTCCATTTAATTTCCACTATTGGCTTATTCTCTAAACCTCTTTGTTCTGAGTTGGTTGCTCTAAGGTTTACAGAATTCATCTTTATCTTATCTTATCACAATTTGTTTTCAGATAACTTATACCACTTCGAAGGTAGGATAAGAAACTAAGCACAGTGTACTTTCCTTTCTCCCTCCTGGCGTTTGTGTTAACTTCTACATGTTGTAAGCCCCACAGTACATCACTATTATTTTTGCTTTAAAAATTCTCTTGTAAAATAACTAGAACATTAGAAACATGAATTTTATGCCTGGCCAGCATAGCTCAGTGGTTGAGTGTCGACCTTTGAACCAGGAGATCACAGTTCGATTCCCAGTCAGGGCACAGGCCCGGGTTGTGGGCTCGATCCCCAGGGTGGGGTGTGCAGGAGGCAGCCGGTCCATGATTCTCTGTCATCATGGATGTTTCTCTCTCCCTCTCCCTCTCCCTTCCTCTCTGAAATCAATAAAAATACTTTTAAAAAGGAAAAAGAAAAGAAAAATGACTTTTCTATTTAGCTGCCTATTTACCCTGTCAGCACTCTTCATTCCTTTGCGCAGATCCAAGCTTCTTTCTGGCAACTTCTTGGGCCATTCCTTGCAGCTCAGGTGTGCTGGTGCCAAATGCTCTGTTTCCGTTTGTCTGAAAACTCCTTTCTTATCTTTACTTTGAAAGAATATATTTTCTGGGAAGAGGATTCTAAGTCAGTATTTCTTTCCCTTCCAGCTCTGCAAACACCTGCTTTTGTGCCTTTCATCGTTTCTGAACTTTTACGTTTGTGCGTCTGTCCAGAATGTGCCTTTTCTCTCTGGCTGCTTTTAAGAGTCTCTCTCTCTCTCTCACGCTCTCTCTCTCTCTCTCTCTCTCTCTCTCTCTCGATACAAACGCTACTGAACACTTCAGGAAGTGGACAGTCTCCTTTAGAGAACTGCCAAACTTTTATCTTTATCACTTTCCAACAAACCATCTGATTTTGATGTGCTTCTCTTTGTGTTTATTTTGTCTGAGGTTTGTTGTGCTTTTCGGATCTGTGGGTTTATAGGATTTAAAAAACTACTTAATTTTTTCTTTTAAAAATATTTTTATTGCTTTCAGAGAGGAAGGGAAAGGGAGAGAGAGAGAGAAACATCCATGATGAGAGCGAATCATGGATGGGCTGCCTCCTGCACGTCCCCCATTGGGGATGGAGCCCAAAACCCAGGCCTGTGCCCTGACCGGGAATCAAACCATGACCTCCTGGTTCCTAGGTCGATGCTCAACCACTGAGCCACACCAGACGGGCCAGAAAACACTTAATTTTCTTAAGATAAGTTTTAGGTTTACAATAAAACTGAGAGGAAGGTGCAGAAATTTTCTATATCCCCCTTGACCCCATATATGCATAGCCTCTCCCATGATCAACATCCCTCACAGGAATGATATGCTTTTCACCAAGGCTAAACCTACGTTCATACATCATCACCCAGAACCCATAGTTCACATTAGAGTTCACTCTTGGCTTTGTGCATTCAATGGGTTTGGACAAATGTATAATGACATGTATGCATCACTATAATATCATATAGGGTATTCCCACTGCCCTCAAAATGCCCTGTGCTCTGCTGGCTCATCCCACCCGCCCCACCCCTGCCTTCCAACCACTGATCTTTCCACCGTCTCTGTGTTCTTTTCCAGAATGTCATGTAGTTAGCAGCATGCAGCATGTAGCAGCGGCCTCAGGTCTCACTCAGCAATGGCCATTTAAGATTCCTCATGCTTTTTCATGGCTTGATGGCTGGATGTACCACCGTTTATTTATCCATTCACCTACGGAGGTTTATCGGATTTGAAAAATCGATTTTGGAAAAATGTTGGCCCTTATTTCTTCAAATGTTTCTGTGTTCCCTTCTTTCTTCTCTCCTGAAATTCCACTCGCACATATGCTTGATATTTTCCTACAGATCACTGAGGCTTTATGCATTGTTTCTCAGCCATTATTTCTCTTTGTGCTTCACTTTGAAGAGTTTCCGTTGCTATGTCTTCAGGTTCTCTGGTCTTTTCTTCTGTGGTGTCTAATCTAATGTTAATCCTATCCAGTGAAGTTGGGGATTGAAGGACTGTGTTTTTCATATCTAGAACTTCCATTTGGCTCTTTTCCCATATCTTCCATTTTTATTTTCATTCTGCTCATATTTTCTTTGACTGTACTTCCTGTTTTTACTTTACTGTTTTATCACCCTTGTCAGTTAATGCCACCATTCTGTCGTTCCCATGTCTGTTTCTGTTGTTCTTCTATAGGTCATATTTTCTGTTGCTTTGCACACTAGGGAATTTGTGATTGGATGTCAGGCATCATGAATTATATATAGGTGAGTTCTTGAATTTTCCATATTACTTTAAATACTGTTGGACTTTGTACTGGCAGGCAGCTATGTTATTTGTGGTCAGCTTGATCCCATTAAGACTTCCTCGTAAGCTTTTTGAGGGCGGGTCTAGAGTAGCCTTTCCTTTAGGGCTAGTTTAGCTGCACTCCTGAGGAATGACATTTCTGGGATCAAGGTCTCTACTCAGGCTGGTAAGAACTTGAAGATCCTTGGCCTGTGTGAACTCTGAGAATTGATTAAATACAACTTCCTGGTAGTTCTGTCTACAGAAGTTGTTCTTTGCCCAGCCATATAGTTTCACTCTATGTATGTGGGACTTCAGTAGAGATTTCTGGAACTTCTAGAACTCTGCCTACCGTGGTGTGGTGCTGACCCACACATTTTATTTTGCAACCTGATGCCCTGAACAACAGGGAGGGTGAAATTTCACAAATGTCCTAAATTATCTAATGTGGTAACCAGACTTATCGTGGGGATCATTTCAGACGCATATAAATATCAAATCACTATCATGTACACATGAAACTGATAGGATATTGTATATCAATTATACATCAATAAAAATGATTGAATCTCTATTCCAATGGCCTATGCAGTCACGAGTCATTCTGTTTTTCTGCAATTTCATTTAGGTGTAATGTTTTTAGCATTACTAGACCAAATCATATAGCACGATGAAAGCACAAACGCAAATATGTATTTGGTATCACAATAAAGAACGCTAGCCCTAGCCAGTGTGGCTCAGTGGATAAAGCGTCAGCCTGCGGACTGAAGGGTCCCAGGTTCAATTCCAGTCAGGGCACATGCCTGGGTTGTGGGCTCAATCCCCAGTGGGGGGTGTGCAGGAGGCAGCCGATCTATGATTTTCTCTCATCATGGATGTTTCTCTCTCTCTCTCCTTCTCCCTTCCTCTCTGACATCAATAAAAAAATATATTTAAAAAGAAAGTTTAAAAGACAAAACAAAACAAAAAAACAATAGAGCACTTCATTGGGGACATTATCTTGAACAATTTAGAATCTCTATTACCCCAAGGAGCACAGTGTGACATTTGTTACTGCCGCGCTGTTGGGATGGAATGAAGCCCGGAGCCTGCCTGGGGGCCACGGGTGTGTCCAGAGCATTTCTCACAGCCCCCTAAGCTCACTGGCTCCTCAGGCTGAAGGGTTCTGAAGCCCTTGTTGGCAGGTAGAGGTGGAGCACGGTGCCTCTTCCTGTAGGCAGCCTGGGGTGACCTCTGAAAATGGTTCGCTAGTCACGTGACACAGAGAACCCCACAAAATCGTGCAAATCGAGAGGTACAAATCCTCATGTTCACTTGCAGAACACTCCGGAAAACGCCCAGGCCACCCAGGGTGTGCTTATCCCAAAAGCCACCAATTATCTGAAGGATGTGTGAGCCCTGAGAACGAAGACAACTACTAAATAAGGGTTCCTGGTGGCCAACCGGGCTACAGTTTAAAACCGACCGACCGACCAACCAACAAGCAAACAGTGGAGCCTGGCCTTTGCACAGGGGCCTCTCAAGCAAACTGCACTCAGGGAGAAGCCTGTGCTGAACTGCCTGCCTGACTGTGTTCTGAGGGCTGAGCCAGTCCTTATAAAGGACTTCCTGGAGTCCTATTTCAACCAATAGGATGGAGACGTTCCCTGTCCAATCAGGAGCTGCGCAGCTCCAACCAAACGGAGCCGCTCTAGTCTAACCAATCAGGACAGTGCCTTTTGGGCCAATCAAATTTTGAGGATTTGAAGTCCTCATTTGCATGAGGACAGACCAATCATGGACCAGGGGCGGGAACTTCTGTCCTTATAAGCCAGCTCCTCTCTGCTTCTGAGAGTGCACTTTCCCTTCCCACTGGAGACTGTGTCTCCTTGGCTGAGCCACGGGGCGAGCAGAGTAGAGCGGTGCAGGCCAGAGCAGACTGGTACTGAGCGGAGCTGGCCCCGGGCCTGCCTCACAGCCGCGCTGTATCACAATGGGGCTGTTTCGCACCCTCACCGCACCCCAAATTGGGGATTCCCATTGGCATTGAATTGGAGCCAACAGATGTCACTTTGCAGAAGCAATGTGTGCCCTTCCGTCCTCAGTTGGTTGGCGTGCCCAGGCCAAACAGCGGGGATGGACATAGGGTCAGTGGCCCCAAAAGAGTGCCACGTGTTTGCCACACACAATGCAGAGAGCGATGCTGCACCTGAGGGTTTAGAGATAGATTCTCTGGTCATTGAGCACATGGGGGGCGGGGACACAAAGCCCCCAAGATGCGGCACAGAACTTAGAGCTCACGGGCGGACTGACGCACTGAGGTGATTCTTACTGAGAAAAAGCAGAAGAGGTTGCACCGAAGAACAAGATACTCTGGCCTGGCCGGTTTGGCTCAGTGGATAGAGCGTTGGCCTGCGGACTGAAGGATCTCTGGTTTCATTCTGGTCAAGGGCACATGCCCGGCTTGCCCACTGGGGATCAAGCCCAAAACCCAGGCATGTGCCCTGACCGGGAATCAAACCGAGACCCTCCTGGTTCTTAGGTTGACGCTCAACCACTGAGCCACACCAGCCAGGCATAGTTTACTATTTTTAATCATGTAATCGATACAGTAAGTACACGGCATGACACATGATTTTAAGGGTTAAAGACAACTGCGGATTCATTTGTGTTCCTTACTCTATGTTTTTCAAATGCATAAAGATTCCACTGTGAACATGCAGAAAAGGCACCAAGGATCATCTTAAATTCAACAGAATCACTGCCAATAAAATCGCAGCTTTGCATTAAACTATTAAAAACTCAACTAGAAAAAATGTTGAATTATTTCTTATTTTGCTGAGTGGAGCAGAAGCTTTTCTGAAGTGCAATTTTTATTAATTACCTTTTTGACAATTACTATCCCTGATTACCATATTGGATGCTCAATAAACATTTTTCTTCTAAATTGAAAATAATTAAAACTCTGAGGAAACATGTTTAATGGTTAATAGCATTAGTACTTAGTAGAGAATATCAGGCTGTTGAAAAATAGGTGTTGCCAAAGAATCAATACATTTAATAATGCTAAATCCCAATGATCATTCTGAAATGATCATGTTTTGCTTTGGATTTCAAGTTTGTTTATATTGTATTTCTTTATTAATATATTTTTAATTGATTTTGGAGGGGAAAGGAGAGGGGGAGAGGGGGAGAGAGAGAGAAACATCAATGATGAGAGAGAATCATTGATCGGCTGCCTCCTGCATGTCCCACAATGGGGATCCAGCCTGCAACCTGGGAATCAAACCGTGACCTCCTGGTTCATAGGTTGACGCTCTACCATTGAGCCACGCTGGCTGGGCTGTATTTATTTCTTACCAGAAAGAATGCAATGATGTTGTGATGGTTCCGGAGTAAAAATTCTGGCTCCACCACTGATTAGGTAAGTGGCTTTGGGCAAGTCACATAATCCATCCTTCCCTCAGTTTTCTCAGCACCACCTGGGAGCCTGTTGAAAGTACCAATTCTTGGCCCCCTGGAATACAATGAACAACATAAACTGATGAACAAAAATAGAACCAGAGACAGAGAAGCATCGAACAGACTGTCCAACCTATGAGGGAAGGCGGGGGGCGGGGGGGTGAGGGGGTAAGAGAGCAACCGAAGGACTTGTATGCGTGCCTATGAGCAAAACCA
The DNA here is from genome assembly GCF_000327345.1 of Myotis davidii. Lineage (NCBI taxonomy): Eukaryota > Metazoa > Chordata > Mammalia > Chiroptera > Vespertilionidae > Myotis > Myotis davidii. The sequence continues at coordinate 795,780 of NW_006282272.1, forward strand.
ATGGACACGGACAGTAGGGGGCAGGGCATGTGCTGGGGGAGGGGTGGCTGGGTACAGGTCAATAGGGGAAAAAGGAGGCTCATGTAATACTTTAAACAATAAAGAATTTAAATTAAAAAAAGTTGACAGCCTAAGCCTCCATCCAATGTGTACGTTGCCAACGAGTAAGTGAGAGCTGTTTAAACAGCACATTTTAGAGGCACAAACCACCCAGTAGGGGCGTTCATTTTTTTAAAAAATATATTTTATTGATTTTTTACAGAGAGGAAAGGAGAGGGATAGAGAGTTAGAAACATTGATGAGAGAGAAACATCGACCAGCTGCCTCCTGCAAACTCCCCACTGGGGATGTGCCCGCAACCCAGGTACATGCCCTTGACCAGAATCGAACCCGGGACCCTTCAGTCCACAGGCCGATGCTCTATCCACTGAGCCAAACCGGTCAGGGCGGGGGCATTCATTTTTAACAGTGGACTTGCTCCCGGTGCCCAGCTTGCCTGGGGGGGAATGGGCTGCACCTTGTGCCTAGCCCTAGCTCCAGGCACAAAGACAGCATTCATCCCAGCAGCTCCGTCACATGGAGGCAATGATGGTGACAGCACTAAAGAGTCTGACAGGGTTGGATAGAGCATCAGCCTGCGGACTGAAAGGTCCCAGGTTTGATTCCGGTCAAGGGCATGGACCTGGGCGGCTGATCGATGTTTCTCTCTCATCGATGTTTCTGACTATCTCTCTCCCTTCCTCTCTGTAAAAAATCAATAAAATATATTAAAAAAAAAAGAGTCTGACAGGGAACAACCAATGAAATGGTCAGCATGGCGGTGCACACCTGGGGACAGAGGCAGGGGCCTCGCAGCCGGAGGGCAGGACTGGTGACCAAGATCCTGGGGAAGGCAATGTTGAGACTGAGGTGGGCAGACTGGCAGGGGCGCTATTTAAGGGACATCTGCCAGCAGATGCAGGACTGCAGTGTCCGGGGCAGGCACTGACAGAAGCCTGCCAGGACCCAGGGCAAGGATGCGACCGCAGGCCAGGCCTCCCCGTCACCAGCCCTCAAGTAGAAGTCACATAGCAATTGGGTGAACTTGATGCCCGGCCCCAGCACTGCACTGGGGGTCTCCTACAGCCTTCTTCTTCTTCTAATCCTCACCTGAGGATATTTTTCCATTGGTTTTTAGAGAGAGTGGAAGGGAGAGAGAGAGACAGAGAGAGAAACATTGATGGGAGAGAGACACATCGATGGGTTGCCTTCGCACATGCCCCAACCAGGGCTGGGGATCAAGCCTGCAACCCAGGCAAGTGCCCATGATCGGAATCGAACACAGGACCCTTCAGTCCCCAGGCCGATGCTCTTTCGGCTGAGCCAAGCCAGGGGGCCTCCCACAGCCTTTTTATCCAGGGAGGATGTCTGGTCCTACGGCCGGGGTCACACTGAGCCTGTGTGTGGATCAAAGTGGCTGGAGCTGTGGGAAGAGGTGAGACACTGGGAGGGTCCCACGCAACCCAGAGAAACGACTCTGATGGAGAAATTTTCCAGCCGGTAAGGAGCAACAGGGTGGCAACATGGAGTACGGGCCAGACTCCTCCCCAATCTCTAGGCAACTGTGCTTTCAAAGGGACTAGGGAAGTACAACGGTATATATTGACTTTCTAAACATGTAAACATCTATACTAATAAAAAGATAATATGCTAATTAGACCAGACATCTTCCAAACAAAGCCATAGTGGCAGGGGCCAGAGGAGAGGCAGTTAGGGGTGATCAGGCTGGCAGGGGAGGGCAGTT
>NW_006282272.1:797623-811372 GCF_000327345.1 Myotis davidii
CCCGACTGCTATGATGTGCACTGACCACTAGGGGGCAGACGCTCAACACAAGAGCTGCCCTTGGTGGTCAGTGTACTCCCACAGAGGGAGCGCTGCTCAGCGAGATGCTGGGCTCACAGCTGGCCAGCACAGCAGTGGTGGCGGGAGCCTCTCCTGCCTCTGTGGCAGTCAGACATCCCCCGAGGGCTCCCGGACTGCGAGAGGGTGCAGGCCGGGCTGAGGGACCCCCCGAATGCACAAATTTCATGCACCAGGCCTCTAGTTTTGAATAGGTAATGAATTCACACAGTTGTAAGTTCAAAGTGTAAAAAGAGTGTATAGTGAAGAGACTCTTTCATGTTCCTGTCCCCAGATATAGTTTTCCTTCTACAGAAATGCCACTTGCTTTTTGTGTATGTATATATATATATATTTCTTTGTATATATTCCTCTTTTGTTTGTGTGTGCATATACATTTACTAAATGGTAGCATATTATTGTCCCATTAACACGTATCTTAACTGTATTTCCATATCACATAGGGCTGCTTCATTGTTTTCACAGCTGCATGGTATTCCGGGCTGTACCACCATTTACGTAACTAGTCTCCCAGTGATGGTCGTGTAAGCTGTCTTTAATCTTTGGTGTCCAAAACAGCGTGCTGCACCCATGATTTCACACATGTGTAAACATTTCTATAGGATAAAGCCCTAAAAGTGGAATCGATGGGTCAAAAAGTCGATGTACTGCATTTGTGACTTTGACAAATTCTGCAGAATTAACCTCTGGGTTTATACCAATTGACATTCCCACTAGAAATGTGTGAGAACAACTGTCAACTGACTATTTTAACTGTGGCTTGTATCTGTGAAAAGACTGCTGTGACGAGTACAGAAAGCCACGTCACGGAAATAGTTCCTCCGCAGTCACCAGGTGAGGCAGAGCCAGGCGGAGCCCGTGTCCCTGGAGTTGTGGGAAGCGGCTACTTAGGGCAGCTCATTAGCGAAGCCATCTCTATAATGTGGACTAGTGCAATGGTCGGCAAACTGCGGCTCGCGAGCCACATGTGGCTCTTTGGCCCTTTGAGTGTGGCTTGGGGCTCGCGCCACATGCGGCTCTTGGGCCCCTTGAGTGTGGCTCTTCCACAAAATACCGACTTCTGCGCATGGGCCATGAAGTTTCAATCGCACTGTACGTGTGCACCCGCACGTGGTATTTTGTGGAAGAGCCACACTCAGGGGGCCAAAGAGAGGCATGTGGCTCGCGAGCCGCAGTTTGCCGACCACTGCACTAGTGCATTTACTGCCTTTTAAAAGCTGAAAGGTGAATCATAATCCCACCATAACAAGCAAAATAAAGATACTGCTTTACAGTTTATGTTTTCCTGCAAATATATTTTTTAAAAAATTGAATTTCAGAGAGAGAGGAAGAGAGAAGGAAAGAGAGATAGAAACATTGATGACAGAAACATCATGACCGGCTGCCTCCTGCACGCCCCCTATTGGGGATCGAGCCCACAACCTGGGCCTATGCCCTGACCGGAAATCGAACTATGACCTCTTGGTTCACGGGTTGATGCTCAACCACTGAGCCACAGTGGCCAGGCCCTATAACTATTTTTTAAACCTACCTTTCTCTGAACCTGAAATACAGGTTTAAAATGATAACTAAAATGTAAGACCTTTGCTTCAGAAATACTAGCAAAGTCAAAAGAGAAGAGAGCAAGAGATCATTTGTTAGATTTATGCCAGCACGTTCCTCATGTCCACAGGCCCAGTTCAGACCTCAAAACGGTCATTTTTCTCTCCAATAGTGCTCAGAACTCTCGGCGGCTCTAGAATCCAAGCCCGTGCATTAAAAATGAATGACAGCACCACATTATCATGGCGGATTCCTGCTTTAATCAGCCCTGCAAAACGTTCCTGCATTCCAAGACAATGAAACATGCAAAGAGCTGTTGCAAACAGCTGAGTCCAGATCTAATTCTCCCGTATGTTCATTCCTATTACGTTCTATACAACCTACTGGCGAAGGAGGTTGAATAACATTCTGGCAGAAATGAAAATGACTGCCAAACAGCGACATGATGCGAGGCAAAGGCATGACAGGAATCTTTCTATGGAATCTTTATCCACCCATTTATTCAGCACGAGTCACGTGACCACCTTTGCAGCTTGTGGCAGAGGAATAGAATTTGCTTCTGCAGTGCAGCGAGCCTGAAAGAGGTTTATTTTTCCCTCTGCAAAGTCCAGGAGACGGGGCTTACATTTAGAAAAAAACCAACACCCCCTTTTCACTAGGATATTGTCCACAGCTGTTTCATGGATCAATAACTAATCAAATAATCGAGCAATGCAAAAGATCTATTTTTAATGACCATTTTAGCAGACAAGTCCATATCTGTATTTCATAATCTCGGTTGCCTCAGAAGCCTCCCGTGTGTGCCTACCCTGTGATGGTGTCGCTGCATTTCTTCCTTGTTTTTCTGTAACAGCTGAGCTCAGGGGTGACTTCCAGCTAAGAACCATTCGTGCTCTCCCCAGTGAAATTCTCAAAACGTAATGTGCAAATGAGCTCTGCGGGGAGACCTTGGTAAAGGCAGCCGGGATTTCCTAGGTCTGGGTGGGGCCGGGCGGGCTGAACGTCCTACATAATGCAGGGAGCTCGCTGATCCGAGGACCACGCTTAGGGGCACAGAACTGCCTTATGGGGAAGAAAACGACAAATGACAACTCATATCACAGCTACAGGGTTACAATCCCTAATATACGAGAAGCTTTACAAAATATATTTTTATTGATTTGAGAGGAAGGGAGAGGGAGGGAGAGACAGAAACATCAATGATGAGAGAGAAGCATTGATCATCTGCCACCTGCATGCCCCACACTGGGTATTGAGCCCACAATCCCGGCATGTGCCCTGACCGGGGATCGAACTGTGACCTGGTTTGTAGGTTGACGTTTAACCACTGAGCTACACCGGCCGGGCTGTGTTTTCTCTTTAAAATAATGATTTCCTATGCATCAGAGGAAAAAAAATATAAAATTAAGCTCTTTACTCCGGTGAATAGAAACTATCAGTGTGAATTTATGTGCTTTCTCTTTAAAACAATTATTTCCTAGCTATAGCCAATGGAAATGTATAGCAAAAATGATCAACTCAGTAAGACTGAGCATTTGTATTAATCTGGGTCCAATAAAAGAGAAATTACTCAGTAATTTGACTAGGAAAGCTTACTACTAATATAAATTAACTACATTACTTTAAAAAAGAGATTAGAGTAACACGAGATTGGCTAGTAAGAAATAATAACTCTAAATATGGAAACAGCAGACATGAAGCACAATAGTACAGTCACGCCCTAGCTGGTTGGGCTCAGTGGATAGAGCTGTGGACTGAAGGGTCCCAGGTTCAATTCCGGTCAAGGGCACATGCCTGGGGTTGCGGACTTGATCCCCAGTAGGGGGCGAGCAGGAGGCAGCCAGTCAATGATTCACTCTCATCATTGATGTTTCTCTCTTTCTCTTGCTCTCCCTTTCTCTCTGAAATCAATAAAAAAATATATTTTTAAAAAGATTTTAATAGTTCAGGCCCTACTCACCGAGTTGAGTTGAAGCACTCAACGAAGAGTCCCCCTTCCACTCCCAGGCCTGAGATCCACACCGTGTTGGAGAGGTCACTGCCATGGCTCACTGAATGGCAAGTTCTGGAAAGTTCTGGAAAACAGCCCTCTGGAATATGGAAGGAATCCGCTCTCTGGGGTGCTTGGGGAGCCACTATTCCTGGGTTTTGCTGGCAGCTGCACACCGCAGGAGCTGGGCCGGAGAAGCTGCCTGACGCCACTCGTGCTGCAGGTGTGGCTGAGAGACCCTGGACCAGGAGGCAAGACCCCTTTCCCCTGCGATGTCTCTCTCGCGCCCTCTACTGACAGATTCGGTGCCAGCTGCCAAAGAAAAAAGATTCGAAGGGCCCAGATTCATTTTCACAGAGCAGTCTACAAGGATGAGCCGGGATCCGAGGACACACGGATAACGGGCATGGTATTTCCTGCGGGAAGAAACCAGGCTCCTTAGGGACATGGTGGATTCCAGGGCCGAGTCAGGAAAGGCACAGTACGAGTACGGAATGTCTTCTGCAAGGCCAGGAAGCCACCAAAGGTACTGTGGTCACGTCAAAAGGACTCAGTAGCCAATGTGAAGAGGCTCCCATGAGCAAATCATGGGACAAGTTAAGTATCAATAGAAATAACTGCAACGGATAGAAACGTACCAAATCCGTTAAACGCGTAAGTGCATAATGAAAAAAACTAGCAGAAAACTTCCCATTGACCACCGTTGGAGGCCGTTAGAGAACCATCTACATATATAAAAGGCTAATATGCAAAGTGTCCCCTGAGGAGTTCGACCAGGAGACCGGGAGTTCGCTCGCTCGCTATGACGTGCGCTGACCACCGGGGGTGGCGCGGAATGAAGGAAGGCCCAGGCCGGCAGCCAGAGCGCTGATAGGCCCTGATCGCCGGCCGGGCCTAGGGACCCTACCTGTGCACGAATTTCACGCACTGGGCCTCTAGTTTTTAATAAGAACTGGTAAATAAATGGAAAAAAACCAAGAATTTAACTTGGCCTTTTTTATACAAACTGGCCTCAGGTAACCAAATAGGGAATGAGAGAGAGTTTCTCTCTAGGAAGCAATGAAGAGGGAAGGAAAGAATTAGAACAATGGTTTTCAACGTGTGAGCCCCTGAATTCTTTCAGGATCTAGGCCAGGGGTGGGCAACCTTTGTGTGAGTGCATGCCAAAACCAGCAAAATCTCTGACTCAAAATTCTTCTGCGTGCCAACTCTAATTTTTTGAGAACATGTTACGCCTACTTGATATTGCTTAAGGTGTACGTATGTGAAGGACCTTGAAGAAATAATAAAATTCATTCGAGCGACAAAAACTGATCGATGTTTCTCTCTCATCGATGTTTCTAGCTCTCTATCTCTCTCCCTCTCTGTAAAAAATCAATAAAATTTAAAAAGTCGATATTAAGAAAAAAATTGTAAATGGAAGATTATAAGAGAGGGTTTCGCGTGCCAGCAAAAGTTACTGGCGTGCCATGTTTGGCACGCGTGCCAGGGGTTGCCCACCCCTGATCTAAGACGGCTAAACTAGCATGAAGTTCATTTCTTTCTCACAATTTCATTGATAGACGTTCTTACCATACATCTTAGCAACCTCAGCATACAAGATTGTTCTTCCCATATTAAGTTGACAACTTTCACCTTCTCTCGTAAAGGGAACCTTATGGCTTCTCTTCTGCGTATCCAGGCCATAGCACCACCAGGCTTGTGCTGTGAGCCGTTATGAAGACAAGCACTGCAAGGCCACTACTCAGAACAGAAGGCTTACGAACTGTTCATTGAGCTATTTAGTATGGAATTTTCCATTTAATATTTTGGGCCGCGGGTAACTGAAACTGTGGAAAGCGAAACCACAGATGGTGGGGAGGGGGCCATGGCATGATGGTTGCCTCAAGGAAAGGTCAGTGTACAGTTATTTGAGTGCAGAGCTGAAATAGCCACTTTTTCGTGGAACAATATTTCTGCTCAATAGAACCACTGACAGGCAAACTATGGTTATTTAGACAAAAGTATTTGGCAGACATCTTCTCAAAAATTAAGACGAGAACCTTGTCACTCGAAGGAAAACAAATTTGACAGTGTTTATTGCCAATGATAAATTCAAGTTTTCGAGTGAAAATTGGAATTTTGGAAAACCTGTATCCACTACTGTTATTTTAACATTGTCTCAATATTTAAAGGCTTTTCTGATGAGATTGATGATGATGTGAATAAGTGTGATTTGGGGGGATATTGTGTAATGAAATGTGTCAACATGTGCAATATTTGCATAATTCAATGAACCAATATTTTTTAATGCGTGAAGTTACAAAATCATGGAAGGGTAAAAGATCCATTCAAAGTCCAAGATAGATTTTAAGGAAACAGTATAAAAGTACATTGATGTGGTTTCAGATTTCACATCAAAATGAACCTTTACCCTTTAAGAAACTACCACTGCTTTTTAAAAACAATACCCACAAAGAGCTGTAGAGGCTATGAAAATGCTCCTCCCTTTTCCAATTACATGTCCGTGTGGGGCTGGATATGCTTCATGTACGTCAATCAAAGCAACGTATTACAACACGCTGAATACAGAAGAGGAGCCACTAAAGAGATTTACACAAACGGACAGCACCACTTTCCTCACCAATTGCTTTGGAAAATACGGTTATTTTTCATAAAACATGTTATTTATGCTATTTTATTGTTACTTTAAAATGAGCAATATATATATTCTAAAATTTCTCAGTTTTAACATTGCATACAGTAAATATCAATAGAAATAACCTACATGAACAAAAGCCCTTTGGGGTCCTCAATAACTATTAAGAATTCTGAGTCCAAAAAGTTTGAGAACTTTTTAAAAAAACATATTTTATTGATTTCTTACAGAAAGGAAGGGAGAGGGATAGAGAGTTAGAAACATGGATGAGAGAGAAACATCGATCAGCTGCCTCCTGCACACTCCCTACTGGGGATGTGCCCGCAACCAAGGTACAAGCCCTTGACTGGAATCGAACCTGGGACCTTTCAGTCCGTAGGCCGACACTCTATCCACTGAGCCAAACCGGTCAGGGCATGAGAACTTTGGATTTAGATGCAAAGGCGACACCCAGCATAGCAGGTCATTCCAGGAGCAGCGACTCCATTTCTGCAATGAATAAATTGCAAGGAAAACCAAAACAGAGGCAGCAGCAACCCATGGGTTTCTATGCCATGGTCTGGAAGGCTTTGCTCTGCTTTCCCATCTGGTGAACTCTTACTCATTTCTCAAATTAAACCTCAGACGTCACCTCCCAGAGAAGCCGTCACCTCCCTCAGCAGAACCCATTCCTGTAGGAACCTCCAGCGTAGCGCTCACCACGCTCACTCAGCGCCTGCTCACATGTATGTTCTCTCCTTGGGCGCCAGCACCGTCTTCTCAATGCTTACACCTTTCCCAAGGCTCAAGGCCACAATTTTGATTTATGGCGGGTGCTCCACGGATATTTGTTAAATGAATAAACGTGATGGTGGTTGGGCCCAGGCTCAAAGTCCACGAATCTGCTCTTCCTTACTTTCTAATAAACGTCACCGCTGCGATGAACTGCATTGTGTCCCTTCACACCGAACTCGTGTGTGAAAGCCCTGACCCAATGGGATGGGATTGTTGTCTTTATAAGAAAAGACACCAGAGAGCAAGTTCTCTCTCTCTCTCTCTCTCTCTCTCTCTCTCTCTCTCTCTCTCTCTCTGTAGGCAGTGAGAAAGCCGTCATCTGCAAGTCAGGAAGAGAACCTCATGAGAAGCTGGTCATGCCGGCATCCCGACATCAGCCTCCTGTGAGAGAAGCCCATCCTGTGTGGAAGCTACTTGGTCTAGAGCAGCGGTTCTCAACCTGTGGGTCGCGACCCCCTTGGGGCTGAGCGACCCTTTCACAGGGGTCGCCTAAGACCATCGGAAAACACATCTATAATTACATATTGTTTTTGTGATTGATCACTGTGCTTTCATTATGTTCAATGTGTCACAATGAAATTGGGGGTCACCACGACATGAGGACCTGTATGAAAGGGGCGCGGCATGAGGAGGGTTGAGAACCGCTGGGCTACGGCGTCCTGTGAGGGCGGCCCGAGTTGAGTAACACAAGCTGCCTTTGCCCCTCCTCCGTCTTCAGGTTCTTCACCCAGGAAACCAGACTTGACAGAAGGCAAGTTTAACAATAAGCACAGTGGCTCACACTCTGGGTACAGGATGGTTAGGCCGCGGTTCTCCACCTTCCTAAGGCCGCGACCCTTTACTACAGGTCCTCCTGTTGTGGGGACCCCCAGCCATCAAATTATTTCCATTGCTACTTCATAACTGCAATGTGGCTATTGCTATGAATCGTCATGTAAATATCTGATATGCGGGATGTATTTTCATGGTTACACATGGAACATAATGAAAGCATAGTGATTCATCACAAAAACAGTATGTAATTATATATGTGTTTCCGATGGTCTTAGGCGACCCCTGTGAAAGGGTCGTTCGATCCCCAAAGGGGTCGCGACCCACAGGTTGAGAACTGCTGTGTTAGAGTGAAGAACTCGGAGGCCTGCTGTCCTGAGCTTACGTGCTACCCGGGAGATGGGCAATGATCAATTGAATCCATGAAAGGAATTCTGGTGGTGACAAGTGCTGAGAAGGAAAGAAACAGAATATTGTGACGGAGAACGGGGTATGTGGGGGCGGGAGGGGCAGGAACCTGGCTAGGGTAGTGAGGGAGGAGGCGACTGCTAAGCAGCTACAAGGGTTTGGGCAGTGGGGAGCCCCGGCAAGATGGAAGGGGGCGGGGCAAAGCCAGGGGTCAATTGCCCGGATTTTCTCTCTGGAGGCTCCCAGTGTCCTGTGTTCCTTGACAGAAGGTCACAGCTTTTCTCAGGCGGCCCTCTGTGTGGGCATTTCCCTCCTGGGTCCAGTCACCCCCCTGTCTCCTCGCTCTTTGGACCCAGGAGTGATAAGAGCCTCAGTGTGCTCCACTGGCCTTAGGGCAGAGCTGGAAGCTTCTAGAGCGCCCTTCCTCCTGGCTGGCTCCTGGCATCTCAGAAGCTCGGGCCTTTAGGGCATCTCTCCTCACAAGGCCTTGAGGAACTAATGCTAAAACCATTTTTCTCCTCTAATTTAAAAAAAATTTTTTTTTATTAGTTAAGGTATTACAAATGTGTATATTTTGACTTTTTAAAGAGAGAAGATAGGAGAGGCAGAGAGAGAGAAAGATGGATGTGAGAGGGGCACCTCTGTGGGCTGATCATGTGGTATTTATCTTTCTCTGTCTAATTTTTAAAAAATATATATATATTTGTATTGATCTCAGAGAGGAAGGGAGAGAGAAAGAGACAGAAACATCCATGATGAGAGAGAACCATGGACCGCTGCCTCTTGCACGCCCCCCACACTGGGGATGGAGCCTGCAACATGGGCATGTGCCCTGACCGGGAATCGAACCATGACCTCCTGGTTCATAGGTCGACATTTAAACCACTGAGCCACACCGGCTGGGCTCTATCCCCTCTTTAGGCTACAGCCACACAACTTTATTCACTCTGTTTCGCTCACTGACACATATTACCAGAAGGCGAGGAAGTTTGATCTATAGGCTAGATTTTCTTGGTCTGTGAATGATAGGGGCTTTGCCTAGGACCGGAATACAGTTTGACAACTGAATGTACACAGCAGTTTCATTCAGACCTCTTTCTCCCTCACCGTCTGTCTGGCTCCGGAGCTGCTGGGTAGAAACATCGCACCCCCCCCCCACGCCCCCCGGACTGGCTCCGGGCCAGCATTCCACTTTCGGCAGCCCTGTCCTCGAGTGAGCAGCTTCTCTGAATTGCATATTCAGATCTCTCTCAACAAACGTTTCTCTCTACTTTCCTGTGATGTCGGCGTTTCTGCAGTCTCCTCTCTCAGCTCAATCCCACCCACCCCTTCTCGGCCAACTTGGCCAACGTCCTTCTGAGACTCAGTGTCCCCCTCCCCTGCTTCTCTCAAATATCCTCCAGGACACGTTCCTTCCCCGTGCAGCAGCCTCGCGGTCGGTATATATAATTGTCACCTTGACATCGCAACTGCGCTTAGTTATGAGGGAGACATAACAGCACCCGCACAATGGAGGGGACCATCCATCACACGGTGGGAAAAGCAAGTTCCCTTGTGTCTGAAGCCACAAAAAGTTGGCTGAGTAAGTTCTGAGGTGTCATACATGTGTACGAGGTACGGACCCTACTTAAGGCCAATGTTGATGATTCACTCATCTTTTACCCAAATCACTTCCACTTAACTGCCTACTAAGAATTGCTTCTTGATTTAGGTCAAGTTGGACAGAACGTCAGGAGAGAGACATTCCAACCATTTTGTGTAATTGACACCCCAGGGCGATCTCTTCTTCTGGGAACATAATCACCGCTCATCATCGCCTGTGTTGTTCGCCCCCATGCCCACGATTCCATAGTCCTTCTCGCCCTAAAAACAAAATGTTTGTTCTTGCAAAGGTCAGTATTTAAAAAGGAGCCAAATTGGGCTCCAGATAATGGCAGGAAATGTGTTTTAAAAGAAACAAGGTAACAACTAGCCTTGCTAACATGGTCATGGTGAACCCTGGCTGTCCACTGAGTTATGCTTAGACCGAGAGGGCTGGAATGATCCAGAAACCCGAAGGACATAGTGAATGGCAGAATGTTGGAACTGGCGCCTCATTGTGGTGACATCCTAAACCAGCCGTGGGCAAACGACGGCCCACGGGCTGGATCCGGCCCGTTTGAAATGAATAAAACTATTGAAAAAAAAGACGGTACCCTTTTATGTAATGATGTTTACTTTGAATTTATATTAGTTCACACAGACACTCCATCCATGCTTTTGTCCCGGCCTCCGGTCCAGTTTAAGAACCCACTGTGGCCCTCGAGTCAGAAAGTTTGCCCACCCCTGTAAACACTCAAGAGCAGGGTGAGGGATTTAGCTGGACCTCAGGGTAGCAAAGCCATCTTGTTAGAGTCAGTACCAGAGACGATGCGAGAAGCTGCCTGTGAAAGGAAATGGAAGCCCATTGGCTTAACAAACTTCTTATTGAAGTAAACATGTGCAGAACAGGCCAGCTCACCGAATTTCACACACCGAGGACGCCCCTGTAGCCAGCACCCAGCTCAGGAAACAGAAAGTCACCAGTGACTCCCGGAAGTTCCTCCTGTGGGTCCTTCCGGTCACTACCAGCCCTTCTCCTTGCTTAGCATGGCTCTCTAGCAGACTTCAGATGTCAGTTGTTGATCCGTTTGTCAAGTGCTACATCCCCAGCTCCTTGACCTGCCCAGCATGTACTTATCGTCCAGTAAACATGTGTGAAAAGAATGGATGAAACGCAGCAATAAGAAATGGTAAAAAACAGCCTGGCCGGCATGGCTCAGTGGTTGAGCGTCGACCTATGAACCAGGAGGTCATGGTTCGATTCCCAATCAGGGCACAAGTCCGGGTTGCGGGCTCCATCCCCAGTAGGGGGCGTGCAGAAGGCAGCTGACCCATGATTCTCTCATTATTGATGTTTCTCTCTCTCCCTCTCCCTTCCTCTCTGAAATCAATAAAAATATTTTTTAAAATTTAAGAAATGCTAAAAAATAAACTCAACCACCAACATATGAACGGATAAAGGAAATGTGGTATATCAATAAAGTGAAATATTACTCAGCCTTAGAAAGGAATGAAGTACTGATACATGCTACAACATGATGAACCCTGGAGACATCACGCTAAGTGAAAGAAGCCAGACATAAACGACCATATCGTGTATGCTTCTATTTACATGTAATGTTCAGAATCGGCAAATCTATAAAAACAGAAAGCAGATTAGTGGTTGCCTATGGCTGGGGGAGGGAGGGGAGGGGATGACTGCTTAATGGGTAGGGTTTCCTTTTGGAGTAACATGCTTCAGAACTAGATAGAGGCGATGGCTGTACAACATTAATGTACTAATGCCACCACATAGGACACTTAAGTATGGTTCACTTGATGTTGGGTGAATTTCACCTCAATAAACCACATTTAAAAAACACCCTAAAAGGGACAAAGCTTGTTGAACAACTTTCCCTTCACCGTCAGAAAACGTGGATTCTGGTAACTGGACAATCCTTTGCGTGAGGAGGGTGATACATATGTAGGCATAAGTCTGGATCCTGAGTGAAATGCAACTCTTCGTGGTATTAAGGATCATTTCTGAACACAACAGGCAGTGTTAAGGAGTTTGGCACCATGGAGACAGGTTTTAAACCTCTCAAAAAGAAAGATTCCTGAATTCAGGAAGATAAGGCCTTGTAGCAGGTTGAATGGTGGCCCCTACAAGATGTATCTATGTCAGTGATGGCGAACCTATGACATGCGTGTCAGAAGTGACATGTGAACTCATTTTTTGGGTTGATTTTTCTTTGTTAAATGGCATTTAAATATATAAAATAAATATCAAACATATAAGTCTGTTTTACTATGGTTGCAAATATCAAAAAATTTCTATATGTGACACGGCACCAGAGTTAAGTTAGGGTTTTTCAAAATGCTGACACGCCGAGCTCAAAAGGTTTGCCATCACTGATCTATGTCCTAACACTTGGACCCTGTGAATGTGACCTTATTTGGCCAAAAGGTCTTTGCAGATGTAATTAAATTAGGGATCTGAAGATGCTGCGATTACCCTGGATTATCTGGGCGGGCCCGTAATTCCGATGGCAAGTGTCTTTAGAAGAAAGGCAGAGAGAGATTCAAGACAGAGAGAAGAGGAGATGACACAGACACAGAGTTGAAGGTGTTAGGATGGAGGGAGAGATCGGAGCGGAGTGATCTGACCACCAGCCAAGGAATGTGAGTCACCACCGGCAGCTAGAAGGGGCATGGCCTTGGGGACACCTGGATTTGGGGCGTCTGGCCTCCAGGCTGTGAGAGCATAAACTTCTGTTGTTTGAAGCCGCCACGTTCTTGGTCATCGGTTACAGCAGCTCCAGGAAACGAACACAGGCCTCCAGCAGGGAGCCCAAGGAGTTGGAGGTGAAACGACATGCAGAGGCAAGGGCTGGGGTTCCTGGGGATCAAGGAGTGAAGACGATGCCGCCTTCCTTGTGTCCACGAGATGACCTGTTGGTGTTCCGGCCTGGACAGTGGCTCCTGTGTGTGCGCACGTGGCGCAGGGCAGCGTGAGAAGCCACGGGCTGACTGGCTCCCAGCATTTCACACCCTTCGCCATTCTCAGCATGGGAGCTGGAGGAATGGGTGGCTGCTCCGGATGCGAGTGAGAGTGGGAAGATTTGAAACAGCAGCCACGGAGAAGACAATCTGTATTTGCTTGGTGCAAAGAACATTCTACTGCGATGTGAGCCACGCTGGTGAATTTATTTTTATTTTTTTTAAAGCAGAGGTTTTTTTTTAAACATATTTTATTGATTTTTCACAGAGAGGAAGGGAGAGAGATAGAGAGTTAGAAACATCGATGAGAGAGAAACATTGATCAGCTGCCTCCTGCACATTTCCCACTGGGGATGTGCCCGCAACCCAGGTACATGCCCTTGACCGGAATCGAACCTGGGACCCTTGAGTCCGCAGGCTGACGCTCTATCCACTGAGTCAAACCAGTTCTGGCCACGCTGGTGAATTTAGAGCAGGGAGGGGAAATGGGCAAACTCTGCCGTCTTTTATTGGAGAAAGCGACCCACTCAGCTCCCTGAGGCGGCCATGTTTTCCTAGTAAAGACACCGGGTGACAGTGCTCCTTGAGTGAGGATGGAAGGAGGGGGATGAACAAGTTCGATTTTGAAAGAACGACGGCACCGAATGTGTATTCTACAGACGTGTGCAATCTCCGAGAAAAAGAATGTTGGGCCGAACCGGTTTGGCTCAGTGGACAGAGCGTCGGCCTGCGGACTCAAGGGTCCCAGGTTCGATTCCAGTCAAGGGCACATACCTGGGTTGCAGGCGCATCCCCGGTGGGGTGCGTGCAGGAGGCAGCTGATGGATCTTTCTCTCTCAGTGATGTTTCTAACTCTCTGTCCTTCTCCCTTCCTCTCTGTGAAAAACCAATAAAATATATTAAAAAAAAAAGAATGTTGGGTTTCAAAATGCTGATGATTCCAAGTCCCCTTGTTGCGACCTCAGTGAGGCTGCTGCCCTCTACGTGC
>NW_006282272.1:811629-827157 GCF_000327345.1 Myotis davidii
GGGGTCGAGGGTCAGACTGTGCAGCCGTCTCTGGAGTGATGGCCTGGAGCAGCTCGGCCTGCCACTGCCACTGTGTCTCCGTTCCCTAGCAACAGATCTAGCAGAGGGACGTTTCCTGTGGCTCTGGCAGCTGGAAATCAGCTCCAGGTTGGCTGCCAACTCTCCCCATCGCCATCTCGCATGAAAACCCTCACACATCAGTAATTGCCCTAAATGTAAATGGTCCGAAGTCACCGAGGAAAAGCGCCATCGGCCTAGAAAAAGAATGTTCAATTCCTAAATTGTTATGATCGCACGTTCATTTGCTTATGACTTAAGCGAAGCAGAGTGGATCGAAAAGCAAAACCCAACCATATGCTGCCTATAAGAGGCACCCTAGGGCAGTGGTCGGCAAACTGCGGCTCTTTGGCCCCTTGAGTGTGGCCATGAAGTTTCAATCACACTGTACGTGCGCGCCCGCACGTGGCACTTTGTGGAAGAGCCACACTCAAGGGGCCGCAGTTTGCCGACCACTGGCCTAGGCTACAGAGACAAAGGTGGGTTCACAGGACAGGGGGGTAATGACCCTCCACGCAATTCACAGCCACAGAAAAGAGGTGCAGCCACACGTGTGGCCGACAAAACAGATCTCAGGAGAACAAAGGTGACCAGAGACAAAGATGGTCATAATGATGAAGGGGACACTACATGGCGAAAACAGAACCCTTCTTAACATATATGCGCCCAGCCAGGGGCACCGAAATCTATAAAGCAACTACTCTCAGAGCTAAAGGGAGAGACTGATCAAAACACAATCACAATTGGGGACCTTAATCCTCCATTGGCAGCTCTACACAGATCAACCAGAGAATCAATAAAGAAATATTGGGCCCGGCCGGCGTGGCTCAGGGGTTGAGCGTCGACCTATGAACCAGGAGGTCACGGTTCGATTCCCGGCCAGGGCACCTGCCCGGGTTGCAGGCTTGATCCCCGGTGTGGGGCGTGCAGGAGGCAGCCGATCCAGGGTTCTCCCTCATCATGGATGTTTCTATTTCTCTCTCCCTCTCCCTTCCTCTCTGACATCAATAAAATAGATTTTTTTAAAAAGAGAAAAATCGGTCTTAAGTGACACACTAGACCAAATGGACAGAATTGACGTTCACGGAGCCTTTCATCCCAGAAAGGTTAGACATTCTCCGCCAGTGCACATGGAATGTTCTCAAGGACAGGCCGTGTGCTGGTCACAGAACCAGCATCAACACATTCACAGAGTGAAATGACAGCAAGCATCGAAACCTTGACCATATACTGCAGCAATACCAGGTGGGCGCTACTCCTTTGGGTTTTCTGTTTAAAAATCCTTGGAAATAGTCCTTGCTCCTGTCCACATGTACTTGTACACTTTGTGTAAAAAACCATACCCTGTATTTCCCAGTTAAGACTCACTCCCTTTTCTTTCAGTTCACAGAGGACATAGACTTGGCTGATTACGTTCTTTCCCTCTGTCCTAAGACATTGTGGTAAAACGTAATTGCAAATTTCCAGACTATAAAGACAACTTCACTTCAATTTCCTTCTCCTTTTCTATCTATGCATCTCATAAAAACAAGACCCGGTCCTGGCTGGTGTGGCTCAGAGGATGGAGTGTGGGCCTGCAGACTCAAAGGTCCCGGGTTCGATTCCGGTCAAGGGCACATGCCCAGGTTGCGGGATGTACAGGAGGCAGCCGATCAGTGATTCCCGCTCATCACTGATGTGTCTCTCTCGCTGTTCCTTTCCCTTCCTCTCTGAAATCAATAAACAAAACAAAACAAAAAAAAAACAAGAAAACCCAACAACATACAGTTCTGTTTTCTCAGTACTTCCTTTCTCATCCCTTTTCCCACTTTGGTCTAAATGTAAGACATCCATTATTCATCCTCTAGTTCCTTTAATAATCTCTCTTCCTCCCTCGCCCCTAGTCTAGAAATCAAACATCTAGGACAGTGGTCGGCAAACTGCAGCTCGGCAACTACATGCGGCTCTTTGGCCCCTTGAGTGTGGCCACAAAAAACCAACCGCACTGTACGTGTGTGCCCGCACATGGTATTTTGTAGAAGAGCCACACTCAAGGGGCCGCAGTTTGTCGACCACTGCACTCAAAATACCAACTCTGTGCATGGGCCACGAAGTTTCAATCGCACTGGATGTGCGCGCCCACACATGGTGTTTTGTGGAAGAGCCATACTCAAGGGGCCAAAGAGCCGCATGTGGCTCGTGAGCCGCAGTTTGCCGACCATGGACCTAGGATATACGGATTCTAAAGAGAAGGTGGAATTCTTCCCTACAATCTGAGCCATTTCTTTTCTTTTTTTAAAAAACATATTTTATTGATTTTTTACAGAGAGGATGGGAGAGAGATAGAGAGTTAGAAACATCGATGAGAGAGAAACATCGATCAGCTGCCTCCTGCACATCTCCCACTGGGGATGTGCCCGCAACCCAGGTACGTGCCCTTGACCGGAATCGAACCTGGGACCCTTCAGTCCGCAGGCCGACGCGCTATCCGCTGAGCCAAACCTGTTTCGGCCATTTCTTTTCTTATATAATTTTTCGTTTAAAGTGAAGCAACATATGTAAGCACTAGAGGCTCAATGCACGAAATTCGTGCAAGAGCAGGCCTCCTTCCCCCGGCTGCCGGCACCGGCTTCCCTCCGGCACCCAGGACCCTGGCTTCCCTCGCAGCCCGGCTTTGTCTGGAAGGTCATCCAGTAGGACGTCCGGTCTAATTAGCATATTACGCTTTTATTATTATAGATTGTGTCAGTCAGGGTTCAGACAGGAGGGCAGAGCCACCGTGAGCATTCTGGGAATGACACCTCTCTCAGATGTGGGAAGAACTTGGGCAGTGGCTGTCTGGAAGGGGGGTCAGGGGATCAGAGAGTCACTAGCCACTGACAAATCAGAGCTTTCAGGAAAGTTCCAGAAGCCAAGCGAGTCCTGCTGCCCAAGTGGGGCGGTGAAGGGAGAGTTCATGGAGAGGCCGAAGGGAAGTTGTGCAACTCTTGCCTGTGCGGGTCCACAGCCAGGGCCCTGGAGGCGGGCCTGAGGCAGCTGGGGAGCCAAGAGCAGAGAATGTGAGCTGGCGGCGGAGCAGCAGAGGGCTGGATCCCCCGGACCCAGCGCACCCCGTTTCTGTGCATCACCGCACCGGACAAGTCTACCAGGACAGTGCCTGCTGCTTGCCCTCTGCGCCCCAGTCCTCACACAAGTTCCTCTCTTGGCCAACTCGAATCCAGGGCCATACCAGGAGAGGCTTCGAGAAACACAGCTCCCTGCCTTAAGCAGCTTCCACAGCACAATCCAGCACCGCAAACAAAACCATGTTAAAATTACTCTTCCCTCCCATGGCCCTCCTCTGAGAATGTGTAAGTATGTCATCTTTTTTAAAAAATATATATATTTTATTGATTTTTTTTACAGAGAGGAAGGGAGAGGGACAGAAAGTTAGAAACATAGATGAGAAACATCAATCAGCTGCCTCCTGTACACCCCTCACTGGGGATGTGCCCGCAACCAAGGTACATGCCCTTGACCGAATCGAACACGGGACACTTCAGTCCCCAGGAAGCCCCCCTGCTCCCACCCCCTAAGTATGCCACCCTTTCCCCCCTTATTGTTATGCTGCTGCCTTCAGTGTTAGAGAGACACATGGATTGGCTGCCTCCGTCATGCACCCAGCGGGGCCACGCTCACTGGCTAAGCACACATGGGGAGCGGACAGGGGGAGCTGTCTGACACTGACCTTGGCAGAGACGTCCTGGCTCTGACCCCCGAAGTGCAAGCCACAGAGTGAACAATAAGCGAGCGGGACGACAGCAACCTACACCCTTCCACCCGCAAAAGAAACAACGGACACAGTGAAAAGGCCGCCTATGCAAAGGGAGAAAATATTTGCAAGGCATATACCCGAGGGGATTAACATCCAAAATACTCAATTATATAAAGAACTCTTGCCCTAACTGCTTTGGCTCAGTGGATAGAGCGTCGGTCTGCGGACTGAGGGTCCCAGGTTCGATTCCGGTCAAGGGCATGTACCTGGGTTGCGGGCACATCCCCAGTAGGGAGTGTGCAGGAGGCTGCTGATCCATGTTTCTCTCTCATCGATGTTTCTAACTCTCTATCCCTCTCCCTTCCTCTCTGTAAAAAATCAATAAAATATATTAAAAAAAGAACTCATACAACTCAATAGCAAACAATAAATAAAGAAAATAAATAATCCAATTAAAAATAGACAAAGGAACCATGCTGCTTTCTATACTGGCTACACTAAAAGATCTCTCTCTCTCTCTTACATACACACACACACACACCTAAAACCAAAGGAAAATAAAAAATTAATTTAAAGCCTAGATGAGTAATCCAACCAAGTCCTATTTATAAAGCATGTCAGACATTTCATACGCTAACTCGGGACCCTTTCTGGCACAGGAGAGGCACAAACAGTAGATAAATTTCTCCCTGTCTTCTGGGGCAATGACGTAGGCTCTAGAATTAATCAGTGTCAGTAGATAAACATGGTAATCAAGTTTTTAAAAAACAAGTGCAGCAGATAATAGGCAGAAAAGATTCGATCAGTTTACTTTCATCATCCCTTTAATAATTCCTATGTGAAGACTTAATTTCCTGTTACCAACACAAAAATAACACAGTGCATCATGATGCAGAGCGAGACGGCTATGTGGATCCAGCCGCCCTCAGATTTGGGAACGAAACGAAGAATTTCTTAGGTCACCATAGTGGGCTGGTTTGTTACACGTCAATTGATAACCTGAACGCGCCCCCAGCCCTTTACCCAGAGGAGCCCCGGGGAGGAAGGCAACTTCTCTCTCCAGGTCCCTCCGTTTCTCAGTGACTTCACCATCCCCCGAGGCTTGTCTGTGTTCCCTCCCCTGCAGGCTCACTGCGGTCATCCTGCTTTCCCTGTGCCTGCATCATCGCAGCAGTCTCCTAAACTCTCTCCTGCCTGAGGCTCCCTCATTCCCATCCCCTGGCCTCTAGATCTGCCTTGGTTTTCCAAGCCTAAACACTAGCATCCAAATTCTTTCCCCGCCCTTCCCTTCCTGCAGTGGTTCATTGTGTGTCAGCTTCACCGGGTGCCAAGATATTTGCTCACTGTTCTGGATGTTTCGGTGAGGGTGTCTTTTGGATGAGATTAACATTGAAATTGATAGACTCCGAGGAAAGCAGATTGTCCTATAATAGGGTGGGCCTCACCCCATCAGTTGAAGGCCTTAATAGAACAAAAAGCTCAGCCTCCCCTGAGCAAGAGAGAATTCTCTAGCAGGCTGCTTTCGGACCTCGTCTGCAACATTGTTCTTCTTCCCCCAAAGGTAATCACTGCGTTGACTTCTATCACCATCTATTAATTTTATATGATACTAGAGGCCTGGTGCATGAATTCGTGCACCAGTGGGTCCCTCGGCCTGGCCTTTGGGATCAGGATGAAACTGGCTCTTCAACATCCCCTGAGGGGTCCCGGATTGCAAGAGGGTGCAGGCGATGCCAAGGGACCCCACCGATGCACGATTGGGGATGCGGGAGGTTGGCCAGCCGGGGCGGGACAGAGGGAGGGCTCCAGGGCATGTCCGGCCCGTCTCACTCAGTCCCGATCGGCCGGACCGCAGCAGCAAGCTAACCTACCAGTCTGAGCGTCAGCCCCCTGGAGGTCAGTGCACGTCATAGTGAGCTGTTGAGTGGCCTTAGCATATCATTAGCATATTACACTTTGATTGGTAAAACAGACGACCGGACACTTAGCATATTAGGCTTTTATTATATAGGATAAATGGAATCACACCAGTCTGTACTCTTTTGTGTAAACTGTGGGTCCTTTAAGGCACTGTGCAGAGAGGGGTTTGCAGGTGGGTGGCTGGGCCTGTAAAGGCTGACCAAGGTCACTGGCAAGTACTTGATGAAGGCCAAGGTCAAGTTATCTTGCCAGCTCTTCACCTAGTTAATTTCTAGGCTTCAGGCTCCTGGCTCCACTCTGGAAGAACTTCTGCTGTGGCTTCATGGCAATGACCAGCTTGACCCTGCCCTCCCACAGGAGCTGGGGCACCCTCATGCCCTCTCTCACCTCCAACTAGGACCAGCCCCCAAATCTCTTTCTAGCATGTTCTGTCTTTCTTCAAGTGTCTTGGAATCAGATACCTGATCAAAACTCTTTAATACAGACCACAGTTCACAACCTCAGGGCCCAGCATGTAAAGTTACTACTTGGACAGGGTCTGATAAGGAAGTCTTACCTCAAAGATTTATCCAAAGACAGGACACTGACTATGGAGTTCAACTCTAATTGGCCCCCATGACCAGATTGTGGAGATTTAAACTTAATTTGTTCAGTCCTTCTTTTGTATGGTATTTCTAAAAATCAAAATAACGTTCACATAGTTTTACACAAGCAGTGGGAGCCTTTCCTGTGTCTTAATTCAATTCTCCAAATCTTTATGAGGCTTTAAATTGGATTCACAGATACAATGTTTGGAGAATTTTTTTGCACTGAGATTTGGGACATTATTTGTTCCTGACCCATGTGACTTCCAAGTGTCTAAAATACAGAAATCATTTACGGTCCAGATGATGATCAGATACCCTGCATCTCAAAATGCCCTGTGCTTCTGCATGCACAGGTGCTCAATTACAGAGTTTGGGTTGGTCTTTCCATACCAGTAGAATAGCCCAGGGTGTTTTTTATTACAAACAAACAATCTAGTTTTCAGCAACTTTCCCCCTTTGGCTTTCATTGCTTAGAATTAAAAACTATTCTTTTGTGGGAACTACTGAGCTAAGGGAGAGAAAAGAGGGGAAAATCCATTTATTTCTCATGCCAGAGGGGCTACTTTTTTTTCTTGTCCAAATAAAAAAATTCCAAGTTTCAAAATGGGAGGCTGTGAATGGACTGTTGATTTATGTCTATATATTTTTGGGGGGTAGTAATAGAAGCCCTGAACTTAAGATGATAAAATGGCTCAATGGTTGAACCTTGATGTATAAACCAGGAGGTCACGGTTTGATTCCCAGCCTGGGCATGTGCCCAGGTTTCGGGCTCAATCTCTAGTGTGGGGCCTGCAGGAGGCAGCCGATCCATGGTTCTCTCTCATCATTGATGTTTCTCTCTCCCTTTTCCTTCCTCTCTGAAATCAATAAAAATATATTTTTTAAAAAGAAGAAGATAAAATGGCTTCCCAGAAGAGAGACTACCTTATCCAGCTTCCTTCATAGTTAGGTATGGTCATGTGGCTGCATTCTGGCCAACCACATGTGAGTAGAACTGACATGTGCAACTTGTAGCCACGCCTTAAAGGGGCAGAGCTTGCTGTCCCCTTTCTCTTCATCTTTCTTACAGGCCATGTAGGCAGAGCTCCATCCAGGCATGGCAGCTCCATAAAGCAGAGGAGCCTGGGAACCACCTTGGTGCTGACATGAGGGAAAATGAACTACTTTCTAGCATGTAAGTTACTATTATTTTGGTTGTCTGAGACAACAGCTAAAACTATCCTATATAATAAAAGGCTAATATGCAAATCAACCGAATGGCAGCACTAAGCTTGTCCACGGGGAGTGAGCCTAAGCCGTCAGTCGGTCATCCCCCGAGGGCTCCTGGGCTGTGAGAGGGCACAGGCCAGGCTGAGGGACTCCCCCTGAGTGCACAAATTTCGTGCACTGGGTCTCTAGTATTCTAATGAGAAACACCAACACTGAAGCAGAATTACAGAAATTTTTGATTAAAAGACTAAGAAAATGGAAAACAGTGTGGGTCCCATTGATGGAAACTCAGATATGGCTGCCAGTCAGCCCTTTGACAGGGGAGGTCCCAGCACAGGAAAAATGACCCCTGCAAGCACCCATCTGGGAGAAAGCCACCCCGAGTTCCTGGCCCCATGCCAGACAATGCAGTTCCTCCCTGTATGTGTCTGGGTCCCCCAAAGCTGCCTGGTGCTAGAGCTCAGAGGGATCGAGTCCAAGTAAGTTCATGCTCTGGCCCTTTAAAAGGAACACCTGAGCCAGGCCAGCATTGCTCAGTGTTCAACCTATGAACCAGGAGGTCACAGTTTGATTCCTGGTCAGGGCACAGGCCTGGGTTGTGGGCTCGATCCCCAGTGTGGGGCATGCAGGAAGCAGCCGATCAATGAATTTGTCCATTTCATCTAAGGTATCTAATTTGTTGGCATATAATAGCTCCTAGTATTACTTAATAATCTTTATTTTGTAATGTCAAAGTTCCCCCTTTAATGTCTGATTTTGGTAATTTGAGTCTTTTCTCTTTATTTGTCAATGTAGACAAACGTTTATCAATTTTGTTGATCTCTTCAAAGAACCAACTTTTGGTTTTGATTTTCTTTATTGTTTTTCTATTCTCTACTTTGTTGTTATGCTGTAATCTTTATTATTTACTTCCTTCTTCTTGCTTTAAGTTTAATTATTTAAAAATTTATTTACAGTATCTCCAAGTGGAGGGTTATGTTATTGACTGATTTGAAGTCTTCCTTCTTTTATAATATGGGCATTCACAGCTATTAACTTCCATCTGTGCCCTGCTTTCGCTGCATCTCGTACGTTTTGGTGTGTTGACTTTCATTTTCATTCCACTCCAAGTATTTTTAACTTACTTCTTGATTTATTATTTGATACAGTAGTTAATTGGGAGCATGTTGTTTAATTTTCTTTTATTTGTGAGTTTTCCAAATTTCTTTCACTTTTTGCTTTCTAATATTATTCTATTGTGGTTAGAGAACATATTTTCTATTATTTCAATCCTTTAAAAAATTATTTCAATCCTGTCAAATTAAGGTTTGTTTTCTAGCCTAACATATGGTCTAATTTGGAGAATGTTTCATGTGCACTTGAGAAGAATTTATATTCTATGGAGATCTGTTTAGTCTAAAAGGTTTATTGTGCTGTTCAAATCTTTTATTTCCTAGTTGATCATCTGCCAGCTAGACCTGTGCCTAATTGTTCTATCCATTATTGGATGGGGCTACTGAAGTCTTAACTATTATTGTCGACTTGTCTATTTTTTCCTTAATGTTTGTCAATTTTTGCTTCATATATTTTGGATTGTTTAGGTGCACATGTTAACAGTTGTTATATGTTCTAGATGTATTAACCCTTTTATCATTATAAAATATACCTGTTTATGTCTAGTTACTCTTTTTGTTTTAAAGTCTATTTTATTTGATATGACTCACCATTTCTCCCCATCCCCAGCCAGTGGCAATGACTAATCTATCTTCTGTATTATGGATTTGCCTAGTCTGACGTTTCATGTAAATGGAATCATATAACATGTGGCCTTTTTGTCTGGTTTCTTTCCCTCAGTACAATGTTTTCAAGATCCATCCATCCTGTCATATGTATCAGTAATTCATTCCTTTTTTATGGCAGAATAATATTCCATTGTATGGGTATAACACATTTTACTTGCCCATTCACCAGTCGATAAACATTTGGGTTGTTTCAACCTTTTGGCTATTATTTTAAACTAGTAGCCCTGCGCACGAATCCGTGTGCCAGTAGCTCGCCAGTAGCTTGCCAGTAGCTTGCTGCTGCCCTCCAGTAGCTCTCCACCCCCTGCCCCTCCCCCTCATAGCTTGCTGCCCTGCCCCAGCCTCCTGCTGATCTGTGATCTGGTCGTTATGCTTCATGGTGTAACAACCATTTGCATATTACATCTTGGAGTAGATACTTAGGAGTGGTATTGCTGGGCCATATGACAAGGAAGAGTTTAATTCCTCAGGAAGGGGCACAGATAAAACAAGAAGGGTCTCAATCAAATACATCAGGAAGTGTTGCAAACATATTATGAATGCTCTTAAAGAGAGGTGTTTTAAATACATCAGAAATCATCTCAAAGAAGTCAGTATTAACTTTGACAGAGGAAGGTTTCAAAATATGTTAGTAAGGGCTCCAAACTGAGGTAAACATCTGAAATATATCACAAAGGGTCTCAGACCTAAAGGAAGGGTATCAGACAATTGGGAGAGGTCTCAAATCTGTTTAAAAAAGGGGGGGGCGTCAAAAAGTCAGTAAGGGTCTTAAAATATGAGAAAGGGCCTTAAAGAGTTAGGGAAGGTAGCAGCAAGTGAGGGCGGGTCTCAAATATATCAGGCAGAGTTCAAAATAGGCTCCTAATCACCCTTAACCGGCAGGCAGATTACAAAGGGTCTCAAATACATGGGGGGGGGGGTGGTCCTCAAATCTGTCATGAAGAGTCTCAAATGTGGCAGAAGGGGCCACAACTAGAGAGTAAATGTCTCACACTCATCACAAATCATCTCAAACAAGCCAGGAACCACGTGAAAGTAGTTAGGGAGAGTTTCACACAGGCCAGTAAGTGTCTCAAACTGAAACCAACAGTTTAATAGGCGGGAAAGTCCCAATACACCAAGAAGCCTCAAGCTGGTCAGGAAGAACTGCAAACAGAGGCCGCGGCATATCAGGCAGGGTCTCCCACAGTCAGGGGTTTCCTCAGAGAGCATCAACGTTGTCATGGTTTCGAACATGGCAGGCCAATCGCAAACAGGAAGGGACTCATCACGTTGGTATGTGTTTTAAACGCCACAAGAAGTGTCACAAAGAGAAAGGAAAGATCGGAAATACATCAGGAATCACCTGAAACCAGCCTGGAAGTAGGGAATGGTCTTGGGGATGTCAGAAAAGGTTGCTAAGATGTTACAGAGTCTCAGAAAGTCATGAGGGCTCTCAGACCGGCCAGGATGAATCGCAAACAGATAGGGAAGCTTCTCGAACACACTAGAAAAGTCTCCAGTACCTCAAGAGGAGTCTCACATCCAACAGGAAAGGACTGGAGTTTGGCAGGAAATATCCAGAACAGGGAGGACAAGTTCCCATACACAAGGAAGCATCACGAACAGATCTGGAAGTTTCTCAAAGTAGTAAGGAAAGATGATAAGCAAGTCACTAGAGCTGGGGGTCTCATGTAAGTTGGACAAGATCTCATACATGTCAGAAAAAATTCCAAACCATTTCAAAGATGTCAGGAAGAATCTCAAATAGGAGAGGAAGTTCCTAAAATCTGTCAGGAATGATTATAAAGACATGGGAAGAGTCTCAGATATGTCGATCCATTACATTCATTATTTATTTTTTAATTCCTCACATTTTAACAGTTTCATGGAGATATAATTCACATACCACACAGTTCACCCATTTAAAGTGCAAAGTTCAATAGTTTTCAGTATATTCAGAGTTGTGCAATTATTACTATATGATAATTTTAGAACATTTTCATCATGCCAAAAGGAAACCTGATACCTATTAGCAGTCACTCCCCCATTCCTCCTAAGATTCCCATAACCTAGGCAACCACAGATCTATTTTCTGTTCCTATGGAGTTTCCTATTCTGGCCATTTCAGATAAATGGAATTGCACAACATGTGGCCTTTGTCTGGCTTCTTCCATCCTGAACATAAACCTAGTTGTGGTGGAAAGGGGTTTGTCATGAACAACAAGACGCCCATTTCACCTTCATGGCTCTGATGTGGGTTTTTTTTTTTATTTCCAGAAACTGAGGACAAGGGACCAAATATTCTAACAAAAGATGTTCCTATTGCTCTTTTTTTAAAAAATATATTTTTATTTCAGAGTACAGAGAGGAAGGGAGAGAGATAGAGAGTTAGAAACATCGATGAGAGAGAAACATCGACCAGCTGCCTCCTGCACATCTCCCACATGTGAGAGAATCATTGATCGGCTGCTGCCTGCATGCACCCTACCAGGGATTGAGCCCGCAACCCAAGCATGTGCCCTTGACCGGAATCAAACCCAGGACCCTTCAATCCACAGGCCGACACTCTATCCACTGAGCCACACCAGCTAGGGCCCCATTGCTCTTAATGCTCAGGAAATTCCAAGAGTTTGGGGAGCTGTGAGCTAGGAACTATGATTGAAGACCAAATATATATGAGAAATACATTTTGGTCATGTGAATAATCAAATAGATCTCTCTATATAAAAGCCTAATATGCAAAGTGACCCCAAGGGAGTTTGACAGGGAGACCAGTCACTCGCTATAATGTGCGCTGATCACCAGGGGGCGGCACAGAACAAAGGAAGGCCCCGGCCGGCAGCCGGAAGGCCCCGATCAGCCCTAATCACTGGCTAGGCCTAGGGACCCTACCTGTGCATGAATTTCGTGCACCGGGCCTCTAGTATTCTTTTAAATCAGAAGTATCACAGAAACCAACATCAAATCCAAGCTCTTCAAGATGGTCTGTGTACCCCACCACCAAAGCCACAGCGTGGCAAAGAAACAGCTGCAGATAACCCAGCACTACCAAGTTGCTCACACGGAAATTTCCTTTGCCAAAAGATACAACCATTGACTGAGTTAAAGTTCCTCTTTTTAGTATATTCCAGGCAATAATTTCAGATTTAAGTGGCTTAATCATTACCTTAGGAAACATAACATTTCCAGAGTTTTTCTCTAGGATAGTTCATAAATGAAGTTTAAAGTTTCCCACAAATATTATACTTCATTTATGATCCTTGGTCAGCATATCAGTTAGGATTAGGTTCTACAGGATGTAAATTAGTGTCTTTTTCCCCATAAAAGGAGCTCAGGGCAGGCATCTCGGGCTGGTATGGCAGCTCTGCAGGCGTCTAGGACTCCTTAGTCCACGTTCTAAGCAGCAGGTGGGAGGCAAGGGCGAGAGCAAAAGGTGAAATCACTCGTTATTAGTCCGTTCCCTTGACACAGCTTTCTCACAGCCTCACACAATGACTTTAGCTTTTACCTTCTTGGCCACCAAGATCTGCAGGGAGAGTTGGAAAAGCACTGTTTCAAAGGTGAGCACGGTGCCACCCCCACCAATACAGGTTCTGTTAGTGAGGAGGCAGGGGAGAGGGAACAGCAGGTAGGCAACTAGCCATTTGTGCTACAATCTATACATCTCAATAGTTGTCATTTTGTGGTTTGCAACACTGCAAGCACTGCCACTTTAAGACAACAGAAGTCACCCTGAGGGCTAAGGATGAAGGACCTTCCATAGGGCACCCAGGATGCTTGCCGATGTCCTGCCACCTTGCTTCTTGCCAGCACCGTGGCCTCCCACTGCCTCTCACGCGCCAATTCTCTTGCTGGGACTTGGTAACTCCTCCGTCTGTTTCCACGCTCGTCTCCCGCTCGTGCCACTCGGCTTGGTAACCCACCCACTTCCCCTCACATCCGATCCTCACTCCTATCCCCATTTCCAATGTCACCCTTCCCAGGTGGTCCCCGGCCCCCTGCAAGGGTCCGGCCTTCCAGAAGGAAGACATCCCAGTCCTGATGGCTGGCAGTTGCCATCTTCATTTATGTGTTTGTCCATTCAATTAGAGCCCCAGTGTCGTGGGCTTTTTACTAACCAAGGGTAAATGCTTAAGCGGAAAGGACACCGAACCAGCAGGCAGAAAACAGGGGATGCACACTTTCATTCTTTATTCTTCAACCAATAGCTATTGAGCACTTTGTGTGAGTCCATCAGTGGCCCAGCGAGGCTTCTAAGTCGCTGTGGGCGCTGGGGTGTGTCACTTCACTTCTCTGCACGTTTCCCCCCTTGACTAAGTGAACTTGACCGGGAATCAAACCAGCTGTGACCACTGAGCCACCCGGCCAGGGCAGTCCAGAGCCTTTTGAATGAAACAAGGAGAACTATTTCCACATTTGCTTTCCTCTTATGTCCCTACTTTCCTATCAGGACAAGCAAACATTAGCCGAAGTGAGAAGCGAAACGCCCCACCTCGCAGATGCCGTCTGCCATGTCACAAGCTGTGACTCACATTTAGCCCAGAGACTGTCGCCAGAGCCAGCGGGAGGAGACAGGCTCCACACGGGTGCCCGGGCTGAGGTTTGCAGATGAATACAGTTTAAACACTGATGATTTCCCATCTGAGCTGCATTTCTTCTCTCCTGCACACATGCCTTATTGAAATTCTTCACTGGACTTCCGATGTATGAACATATTTGAGTTTGGAATACTTGGACATTTTTTTAAAAAAATTGAAAACTATGTGCACGCAGAACTTTCCCTTTCGAACTTTAACCCAGACTTCATCAGCTGAGCAGACAGCTGCAGAGAACTTGCACAATACAGTTGAATGGTCAAGTTGCCTAACCTTTATCCATGTCTCTCCTTATGAGTAAGTTGATTCCCTATTTTTATTTCTCCCATCTTCCTTCTGGGCTTACCCACTCCGTTGGACACATAGTTGGGAAGCCAGCCAACAAGTGTACAGGGAAGCAGTACAAGTTTCTCTCCTAAAGACCTCATATGCAGTGAGTTTCAGCAAAGTGGAGACAACATCCAGAAGAGCCCCGGGAGAACTGATGGCCACGTCAAGTAAAATGCTCTTTTCAGTCTATTTCTTGAAAATTAAGAGTAATAAAAATTATTAATTTATTCATTTGACAAATATATCTGAAGTTCCAATTACATACAAACCCTGTGCCCAGCACTGGGAATATGGGTGTGAAAGGTCCTCATGGATCTAATGGCTGAGACGGGGAAGTGACTAATGTCAAGAACTGTGAAGGGTCTGTATGTATAGTATATACACAACAGAATACTATTCAGCCGTACAAAGGAAATCCTGCCATCTGTGACAACATGGATGGACCTGGAGGGCATTACGCTAAGTGAAACAAGTCAGACAGAGAAAGACAAATACCGTAGGGGCTTGATCAGATTTGTGGTTATGAGAGGCAGGGTGTGGGGGTGGGGATTAGATGAAGAGGGTCAAAGGTACAAACTGTTCGTTATAAAATAAGTCCTGGGTCTGTAATGTACAACACAAGGATTATAATTAACACTATAGTATGGTATATTTAAAAGTTCCAAGAGAGTCGATCCTAAAAGTTCTCATCACATGCACACACAAAAAATTGTCACTATATGAGTGACAGGTGTTAATTGAGCTCCGTATGGTAGTCATTTTGCAATATATGTACGTCGTCATAACGCTGCACATCTTAAACGTATACAGTTTGAGTGTAAGTGCAGTTAGTGCATCAGTTATAGCTCAATAAAGCTGAAAAAAATGTAAGACTGAAGGGTCTGAGATTTTCCCCATTGATTTGCCAGTTTCTTGGGTGCTGGTGGGAGATGTGATTTCTGGGTTAAAGGCAACAAATTGTATTTCTCGTGGCACAGCAAGCAGCATGAGCAGGAGTGTGTTTGCATCAGTCCCCCTTGCCCCCCAAGTCTGAGGAGGGTGACGTGGATAGGCTCAGATGGATGCCTGCACTCACAGTGGATGGCATTACAGGAGAAAAATTCTAAAGTTAGGAAACCCGAATCTTTTAAAAAAAATATTTTTATGGATTTCAGAGAGGAAGAGAGAGGGAGAGACAGATAGATACATCAATGATGAGAGAGAATCATGGATTGGCTGATCGAGCCCACAACCCGGGTATGTGCCCTGGACCAGAATCGAACCCAGGACCCCTCAGTCCACAGGCCGACGCTCTATCCACCAAGCCAAACCAGCCAGGGCTGCAATACTTCTTG
>NW_006282272.1:827898-829698 GCF_000327345.1 Myotis davidii
ACCGGGAATTGAACTGTGACCTCCTGGTTCATAGGTCGATGCTCAACCACTGAGCCACGCTGGCCAGGCCGAATCCTTTATAAAAGATAGTTAGGATGCTTGCCTTTTGCTCTGCAGGGAGATGTCATTTCTATTTTCCAAGCCTGTTAGCTATACAAACACCCATGAAGACAGATGGAAACAAGCCTGGGCCAATCTAGATCAGCCAATAGGTATCCACTCCCAGACATGTGAATGAGCCTCCGCAAGACAAGCAAGACGAGCAGGGTTGCCTCTCTGGCCTCCAGCTGACCCCAGAGATGAGAGCAATAAGCTGCGTTGTATGTCACTGAGGTTCTTTGGTTCTTTATGACACAGCATGAATGCAGCAATAAACAACTGATACCATCACCAACGGCGTCTTCATTCCAAAATCTCATTCATGTTTCCACTGTAACCAGAACTCTCCTGAAATACAGAGCACTTTCCTATCGAAAAGCCTTCACCTACAGATCGCAAGCCACAGTGGGATCCAAAGTCCTCGCTGGTCTGATTCCCATTTTCACTTTCAACTTCACCTTTCACTTCTCCTCCCTCCCTTCCTGCTTCTTGCTCTGCCATTCCACTCACATACATAACACACATTTTTCTACGCTGAAAAAGGAAAACAAGTTTCGTAGGGTACTTTTTAAGATGAGAGAAGTTAGTTCCTCATTGTAGTGAATCTGAGAAATACAGAAAATACAAAGTGGATCACCCAACGCAACATATATGAAGCTGTGATATACTTCCCCCGGGTATTTCTGCATATATGGTGTATACTAATGTTAAACACTTAAAAAAATGATCGGTAGGTGTGAAGATATTTTCTATTTAGGAAACTTGGAGAAATTAAAAAACTCCAATACCACAAATAAAAATAATAAAAGATAAAGGAGCACCTAATAAAAATTACCGTATCTGATTAAGTAATGACTACATAAATAGTTCATACAAATCAATTAAAAAGTGCATATGCATAATAAAAAAGGCAAAGAACAGGAACAGGCAATTTCAAACAAATAGCCAAAAACCAAACCAAGAAATATAAGAAACTCATACAACTCAATAGCAAGAAAACAACCTGATTAGAAAATGGGTAACGGACCTGAATAGACATTTTTCCAGCGAAGGCGTATGAATAGCCCACGGGTACATCAAAAGGTGCTCGACATCACTAATCATCAGGGAAATGCAAATCAAACCACCGTGAGCGATCGCCTCACACCTGTGAGAATGGCTGTTACCAAAAACCAGAGGGAAGTGTTTTAGAGGATGTAGAGAAAAGGGAACCCTCATGCACTATTGTTGGGAATGTAAATTGGTGAAACCACTGTGGAAAACAGTATGGAGGTTCCTCAAAATATTAAAAAAATGGAACTACCATATGACCCAGTAATCCCACCACTGGGTATATATCCAAAGGAAATGAAGTCAGTATCTCATAGAGATATCTGCACGCCAATGTTCATTGCAGCATTATTCATAATATTCAAGATATGGAAACAAATTAAGTGCCTGTTGATGAGTGAATGGAAGAAGCTGTGATATACTAGCATATATGGCTTCAGTGGTCAGGGGTTCAGACAGGGGATGGAAGTTCTAGACGACATGTTTCCGCTCCACGGTGGCTGGGCCCCAGCTGGGAAGGCTCACTGACTGGAGGCTACAGGCATCTGAAGGCTCGCTCACTCACTCATAGATCTAGGGGCTGATGATCGCATGGCAGAGTGGCTGAATTTCAAGAGCAAGGAGGGAGGGGGAGAGGGAGAGAGGGAGAGA